>NC_134016.1:13525889-13833389 GCF_040712315.1 Castanea sativa | reverse complement strand
AACTTTATCAAACACAATATTAAGTCATACATCATGTCAAACATAATGTCATACATAATATCATACATAGTATCATGCAATAGGATTTAAGGGCACTAATCCTAACAGATAACATGCACTATGTAAGTTTCAGAATTCAAAAATAAGAGAGTGTACCTTGGTGTGTTGAATTTCAAAACAAAGATCAGAAGCACTTGGAAATACTTTTGATCTTCACTCCAATTCCACTAACGCCCAAGATGTGTGGTCTCTCAATCAGTTCCAAAGGGAGAATGTCAAAGTGTCTAACACTTCTTACACCACTTCACAATAGTGTTTTTTCAATTCTCTATAAAAATTTCTGTATGTTTCTCCCTTTGTATCTAATTGATTATCTAATTAGACTTGCCTTTTGGGCCTTTTCAATTAGGCTTTAGTATGTGGCTTGGAGTGGGACCAAAAGGGACAAATAAGACACTAGCTCCAATGGGCCTTGGGCTTCTCTGTCAACTTTTGACAAGTCCAAAGTTACCATTAACTATATTTAATAACACTATATAAATATAGCTGCACTCTAGGCCTTATCTATAAATTATATCCCAAGACTTTATTGTACATGCAACTCCTTCATAAAATATTCGTAGTAATACAAAGTCATGAATGTAGACTGCCACTTTGTAAATTACTACATCTTATCCTTGAGTACCCGGTTTAATCCTTTAAGTTATTCATCATATATTTATGAAATCCAATTTCATAAATATATACTCTAGCAACAATTTACTAAAGTAGTTAGGCCTAACATTCTGAATAACAAAACCATTAAACTTATCTTAAAGGAATATTTTGTATCTCCGTTAAAAGACTATGAATTCCATCTTGAGAATATATGTTCCATCAACACTAAATGTGGTTGTCCAACATACTGAGGTTTTGATCATTTCTTTAGACCTCACTCTTGATATATTAGAGCAACCCATATTTCATGATCAAGTCCATTATTTTCTCAAGATTAAGAATTCATGCAAATATAAGTCGTGAGTTTATTATTCATTTAATAGTTGTTAGGAGAATAATAATCTCACACCGGTCCAGTTCAATATGTTTTAACTCTTAAAACATATCAACATACTAACTAGAAATCTTTATTTCCATGATCAAGACAAATCATCTTAGTTCATATGTTATAGTCTTCGCAGATGAAAACCCAATTTCATCACTGACTACGAACTACAATTCTAATTTTACAAAGAACTTGTGATTTATATCTTCTGTGACTTTCACATAAATCACATACTATGCATCTCATGGACTATATAATAATGTCCCAACATTCATGTTACCATTATTTCAGCTAATGATAAAATAACTTTATAAAATACAACATTAAGTTATACATAATGTCATATATAATAACATACATAGCATCATACAATAGGATTTAAGAGCACTAATCCTAACAGCCTTTACGTAGGACCGAGGATCAAATTCATATCTTTATGGAATGACTTCAAAAGTTTATCCCAAAAGTATGAATTTATTTGATAATCCTCCCACTACAATATTGTACCGGTGTAATAGTTATTTATAGAATAATGTCTTGTGGTGTATCAAATATAATCATCTCATTTCTAAATGTATTTTATAGTTGTTCTACAACAAATACTGACTTTTCTTCTAGAAAAATCTACCTTTAAAAGAGCCTTATTCCTCCTTGATGTATGCATTGACTTAAAGAAGTCATTGGAACTTTATTCCTTTACAGAAAAGGATCCCTAGATCATATTATTTTCTAATAGAATTCATAGACCAGGAATATAACAAAATAATGGTTCTAAAAGCCCATCTTTCACCAATCTTGAATATCATTTAGATTAATAAGATCTAGACATAAGTGCCAAAACATACTATACCAAAGGATGGAAACTTTCTCTTTAAAAAGTAAAACATGTAAGTTTCCACCTAGAAAATAATCATGGACAATGCTTAACCTTGCCAAAACGGAAACACTTTCCTTTTGGTCATACTTTTGTGTCTAATTTCCTTTTGGCAACTACTAGGGCAACTAGCTTGTCCAACTGCTTGGTATTTTAATTCCTCTTCTCATCACCCTTACCTTTCAGTTCAGGCTAGGAATGTGAATTAAATCATATTGATCCTAGCCTTAGGTTTTAGGATGTCTTCTGTTGCATAGAATTCACTCATCAATTCAGATAATATAAAAAGAATTTATTTTCAAAACAATCTAAATTGATCAAATGATTCTAACAAAGACTTATGGATCATATCCAAATGAGATTAACACTTAATCTCTACATCCAAGAATTCCAATTCATTTTAAAATTATAAAACATTTTCATAAAATGATATAGAATTGGAACTCCTTAAGCCTTTCTTTGCACTCAATATGATTCATACCAAACATCTCATTTAGACTTAATATAAAGTCTAAGTCTAGTACTTACTCTTGCATCTCATACTATAGTACAATTGAGATAGAAGCCAATGTAACATTTTAGCATTTCTATGGAGACTATGATCACATCATAAGTTATCTTCCATAAATACATCATGTATAGGAAATTATGACAATGCTGAATCAAAACATAAATATATACTTCAACTCCTTTAAGTACCATGTCCAAAGTTATTTCTTAATTAATGTGATTCTATTAAAATAGTAGTTAGAGAACAAAAATTTATGGCAATTTCAATTTGAGACTATGAACTTAAATACTAGGACATTATATTTTGCATCTATAACCATATAATATGGAACCCAAAAACCATACTATACTAGGTGCAACGATGACCTAATCCCGCAATTAATATTCCTCGGAAGTGAGGTCACACCAATCACTATGATTAGGCAAGAATTATTCTCGTTATTAATGCTATCATGGTAACTCTTACCAAACAAAAATAATTTGCCTCATTTTCTTTAGCCTCTAAGTAATAAGGACATAGCTTTGTAGGGAGGTTAACATTAAACTTAGTCTAGTGTACACCATTGCCTAGAATCTATGTGAGTTACCAAGTAACTCCACAGAAGCGTGGTCGTTCTCAATGTAAAAACACACTTCATCCATCATTAAGAAGTTTTATCTATAGTACCATGAATTAAACATCCTCCGAAGGGAGTAAGGCATATATGCCAAGACGAGGTGCCCAATCACACTACTATAAACTAGCAATGGAGGCCGTGAGAATCAACCTTTGAATCTCTCTCCCACTAGAAATTTTAAAACAAGTGAATTGTCATGAAAACATTGTGATTTAATCACAATTTTAACCCTACACATCATATGTGTTTAATTGTTTAAATTCAATGTGATCTTACTAAGTCACGTCACAATAGAGTAACGAACATTCGTGTAATCACAAAGAAGTTTAATCATGTAATCTGTGAAGTAAATACCCTCCGCTTGGAATGCAAGACTCAAAGTCAAGACAAGGTATTTATTCACATTACAATAAACTTAACAAAAGGGTTATTTCAGCACTCCTACTCATTATTTGGTTTTTTCTTAAATAATTGTGATCCCATCACAACTAATAACATTGGACTTATTGAAGACTCTAATCTCATTAGAATCACTAACTAAAATGGAAGTCCTAAACTATTTAGGATTCCTTAAACACTAATGAATCAAAAATTAGTTATATAGAACTCTATCCTTAATTTACTAGATAAAGAATTCTAATTTCATTAGAGACTATATAACTTTAATTAGAATTTTAATCTCATTAACAACCTCTAATTAAAATAAATTAAGGATTTTTAATCATAAAACAATTTAGAACTAAGAGTTCTATTTAATTAATATCTTTAATCTCATTAGGTCTTTTAGTTAGATAATGATTAATAAATGTCCTTAACTTTTAAGGACTATAAAATTAATCACATAGCTTTGCTTTTTATCAAAGTTTTAACATTTAGTCAAAAACTAGTGAAAATTCAAAATTCAGTTCCTTTGATCGGTCGAACCTATTACTCGATTAATTGAAAAATGAAGAAATTCATCATAAAGGTTCTGCCTCGTTCAATTAATTCTCGATTCCTGTTATATCGATCGAAATTAACATTCGATCAGTCGAAAGGAATTCTTGATCGATCGAGGCAAAGAAAAATTTCATTAGAGTTTCTACCTGACTCGATCGGTTCTCGATTCCTCTTCAATCAATCGAAAAGTACATTCGATCAATCAAAAGGAATTCCCGATCGATCGAAACTTGCATAACTGAATTTTTTCAAAATTTTCCAGGATCCATTTTTGACAGTTTTTGCAATTTTCCATCAAAATCATCTTTTGATTTTATGAATAAAGATTCACAGATCAAACACTAAGGTTTTCAAGATTATTATCAAGAACCCTAATAATGCTAAAAAAACCCTTGAAATCATAATCCTAATCTCATTAGGAATAAATTTCACAATCCTAGCATTAACTTGATAGCATCTATATCCGTGTATCTCTATATAATTTGCAACATATGAAACATACATTAACATAAGGATCCAAGGCAATTAACATATGCTTATAAGATGGCCAACTAGCATTAATGTTAAATTGTCTTATTATCATTATCCAGAATAACGAAAACAAAGACAGCCAAGGAAACCATAGTTAACACGTTAATAACATAAAAAATAGTCATTGAATAAAATGCAACAACTATACCAAAATGTCTACTATATCCATAGCGTTGCAAAACGCCCAAGGGTGCAAAACGTAATGCTCACACTAAATATATCTACCAATTTCATTTAAGAAACTTCAAAACAGCTGCCAAAAGGGAGTATTACATGATTCCTACATGATTCCTATCACTTACGTGATTCCTACATGCCAAAACGTAATGCTCACGTACATCAACGTACATGATTGCTATCACTTATCTGAATAAACCCATTAGCAATTAATGTAGATGGTGTCCTTGACAAATGCATAGGCCAAAAACGCACGGCACAAAAACAAAAAATTTATAGCCGTGGCCTCAAGGAAAAATAATATATCACATATATTAATCACAACAGTTTCAAAAACAAAACTTATGCAGAAACTTTACTGCAGAAAATTAAATCACTAAGAAAACTATTTTCTTTAATTCTAAAAAGTCAATCACATGTTATACAAGCATGATATTAAAGACCGCTCTGATACCAATTGTTGGAAAAACTGGTTTTACATCTCATACAAAACACACAGCGGAAGCAATAATCACGAATCTACTTCATTCATGAGAGATAACATGTAACCTTGAATTTTAGAACAAGGAATAGAAAGCGTACCTTGATGTAGTGAAATTCAAAACCAAGACTTGAGAATACTTTTAATCTTCATCTCAATTTCACATAGTGCCCAAAATGTGTGGTCTCTCAATCAGTTTTTATGTACGTTGATTCTCAAAGAAAAATCCTTCTTCTTCTCCTTATAGAGAAAACTGTTTTCTTTCTTTTCATTCGTACGTTCATTCTAACTACCTTGGTAGTTACTTTATTTAATAACTCTTATTAAATAAAAACTGATTATCTAATTGGGTTAGCCTTTTGGGACTACCCAATTGGGTTTTAGTTTGTGGCTTGAGATAGAACCAAAGGGAACAAATAAGACTCTAGCTCTAATGGGCATTGGGCTTTTCTGTCAACTCTTGACAAGTCCAAAGTTACCATTAATTATATTTAATACCAATATATAAATATAATTGCATTCTAGGCCTTATTAATAAATTATATCCCAAGATTCTAATAATATCATTTGACCCCTCCATGAAATATCCATAGTGAGCAAAATCATAATAAATTGTCACTTTGTAAACAACTATTTTATCCTTAAGTACCCGATTTAATCTTTTAGTTATTCACATTTATTGAAATCTAATTTCAATAAATATAAGCTTTAGTAACTTCTTACTAAAGTGGGTGCCCTGAATAACCAGTTCCCATTAAACTTATCTCAAGGGGATATTTCCTGTCTCCACAAAAAGAGATTATGGATTCCATCTTGAGAATATGTGTTCCCTCAACACTATGTGTGGTTACCCAACATACTGAGATTTTGACCGTGAATATTAGATCTCACTCCTGATATATCAAAGTAACCTACATTTCATGATCGGGTTCACTACCCTCTCAAGATTGAGAGTCTATGAAATTAGAAGTCGTGAGATTAATTATTCAGGTGACAGTTGTTGATTGAATAATTAATCTCATAGTGGTCCAGTTCAATATGTCTTAACTTTTAAGATACATCAACATATCAACTAGAAGTTTCCACTTTCATGATCAAGACAAATCATCTTAGTTAATGTATTATAGTCTTCGCAGATGAGACACCCAATTTCATCACCGACTACGAACTACATTTTGAGTTTACAAGGAACTTGTGATTTACATCTTTTGTGACTAAATCACATAAATCACATACAATACATCTCATGGATTATGATAATGTCCTATTAGTTCATTTATAAATAGCCTCATATAATTATAAATTTTAATTATTTATGACATGCTAATAAATTGGATTTTAGGGCATAAACCCCAACAAATGCAATCAAGCATGCAACTCAACCAAGGATCCAAGCAACCTTTTAAAATCTCAAAATCACCTCTCAACAAAAATTTTAAGCACATTGATCCCAAAAACACACACACACACACATCAAGTCTAACCAATTTTATATTTCAAAAACATGTTAAGACAGTTTAGTGAGCATACATCAATGCATGTAAACCTTGTGATGGCCAAATCACATTGTACCTACACATGTAGCAAGAGTAGCAAAGAATATTGTGTGTTAGTGTGAAAAATATCGCAAGATTGCAGAAGTGTCTCTATGTTATGAGGATTTGAGATATGAGAAAATCACTTTAACTCACACACAATCATAATTTTTTAATGGGGACTATCACCTTCGAGGTACATCCTATAACTCCCACATCTCCTAGAATACACCCTTGCAATCATATGAAAAGCATTTTGTTCTTTTTTCTTTTTATTTTCTTTGCATATTTTATTTTATTAAGCAAATCATGCATGGGTATACAAAAGGGCGAAAAGAAATACCCAATTAAGTTAAGCTTTTTAACATTGCACTTTTGCTATGTTGAAGTATATAGATGTCATTGACATTGCATTTTTGCTATGCCGAAGCATACAGATGTCATGTCATGATTGGTGGGTAACAGTGGTGAGATGATTATTTATGCCTTTCTTTTAGGATTTTCTAGTCCTTCCTATAAAAAAGAGTGATACGAGTGTTAATTACAAGAGATCACTTAACCTTACTCATCACAAACAAAGAGCCACAAAGCTCACTTGCTTAGTTGTGCATAGAGATGCTCATCTAAGCTACAAAAGATACAAATTTTAGAAAACTCTGTTTCAATGGCCATTTTAAGGTTCACAAGAACCAATGTACACACTCTATTTATGTGTTTTTTTGAATTTTCAATTTTTTTTATCAAAAAAAAAAAAAAACTGAAAACTAACAAACGAAAACATGTAAAACAAAACAAAGCATTGCATAAAACTAGACTGACTCAAAATAAGAAAGCAAACACACAAGTAATGCAATAAAAAACAAATAGGGAGAGAGAGAAAAAGTGATTAAATCACTTGAAACCCTTTTCCTTCCACACTTTGGAAGAACCTTTCCTTTTCGCAAATCCTTGAACTGGAAGTAAGGGGGAAGAATTAAGACCGTTCAAGTTTGAAAGAAACATGAAAGCTTTGAGAAGATCCCTAAGAGGAGTAAAGTAAAGGAGGATAGAAACTGATTCTGGTTTTTCGACGCCATCATGCTGTTGCTATTTTGAGTGGCTAACCACTTATAGCAATTTGGTCGAGTATGACCAGTTGCTCCACAATGATGACAGAGATGTTGCTTCTTCCATTTTGGCTTTTGAGAGTTAGCCTTCTTAGCCCTAGTGTTTTTAACTTCTTTCTTATCTTGCTCAGGGGGTGCTCTTAAGATAGATTTACCATTGTCTATGTTCTCACTAGCTAATTTAGTTTTAACATTAGTGTTCTCAATTTCAACATTATTGTTAGGAGGAACAAAAACAGTAGTACTAGAAAAAGTAATATTAGAGGAAGGGAAATCATCCCCTAAACTTGTTCGATCTGAAGCAGATTTATAAAAACTGAGCATCCCATCAAGCTTAACGCTTGAAGTCCTTTCCAACTGAGCTCTGACTTGGAATAGTTCTACCTCAAGCTTCTTAGTCTTCTCAGCCAAGAAGTTATTCTCAAACCTCAATGCTCCAATAGTTTGATTTGCTTCATCAAACTTTGTGGAAAGCTCTTCACGCTCAAGCTCCACATCACTGAGCTTCTTGGTGGTCAACCTATATAGCTTCTCGTGCTTTTCTAAGACCTTGTATAACTTTGCATAGGTTGTGTGAATGTCATCTTGATCATCTATCTTCTCAAACTTGGGTTCCACCAATTCCTCTGCTTCATCCACATCTTCAACAATCCCCTCAGTAGGATTGACTGTGGCAGTGAAGGCATTCAAGATTCCGTCATCCTCATTGTCAGAATCATCTTTAGGCTCGGTGTCGCTTAGCGTAACAGCAAGTGCCTTGCTTTTCCCAATTGTCTTGAGATATGTTGGGCACTCCTGTTTCATGTGTCAGAAGCCTTGGCACCCAAAACATTTAGGTTCTGTAGGACCATTGTACTGACTGCCATCCTTAGCATCTTTCTTCTCTTTGTCTTGGCCCTTGAATTGAGAAGAACTAGATTACCTACGGTTCTTGTCAAAGCCCTTCTCATTAGCATTCTTCATAAACTTCTTGAATTTCCTGGTGATGTAGGACTTTATCTTAGAATCTTCATCATCTGAAGACTCTTCCGTCTCACTACTCTTGGCCTTCAGTGCCATACTCTTGCTCTTGCTAGATTTCTCGATTCCAGACAAACTCAACTCATAGGTTTGTAGATTTCCAACCAGCTTTGTCAAAGGAATTTTATCAATATTCTTTGATTCCTCAATCACAGTGATCTTGGCATGGAATCTTTTGGGCATAGATCTGAGCACCTTTTTCACAATCTTGGGTTCTGGAATAGTTTCTCCAAGATTAAAGACAGAGTTCACTATGTCTTTGAGTTTGGCATAGAACTCATCAAACGACTCATCCTCCTCCATCTTAATTTCTTTGAAGCTTGTAGTGAGCCTTTGAAGCTTGTAGTGAGCCTTTGTAACTTTGAATCCTTGACTGCCTTTGTTCCCTAATAGGTTGTTTGAAGGATGGTCCATGATTCCTTTGCAGTTTCAGTAGAGGATATCTTCTTGAACTCCTCATTCATGACTACATTGAACAACGCATTCAATGCCCTGCTGTTGAAGTTTGCTACCTTGATCTTAGCATCATCCCAATCAGCTGACACTTCCTTTGGCTTGGTCCAGCTAATCTCTACAGTTTACCACACCTTCTCATCTAGAGATTGCAAAAACGCTCTCATGCGTACTTTCCAGTATGCATAGTTAGTTCCATCAACACGTGAACCTACACCAACACGTGATTAAGATTAAATTTTGATAGGCCAAAACCGTATTGACCCCTTGTGATGGATTAATTGATTGACTAGCCAAGTTTAATTAATTAACCAATTTAATATGCAAATACGTGGTAGCACAAACAAATCACCAATAAACTAAAGTTCAGCGGAAAATAAATTGACACGGTGATTTGTTTACGAATGAGGAAAACCTCTAAGGCAAAAAACCCATTGGGTGATTTTAAGGTCACCACTCCCGATAATCTACTATCATCAAAACAAGCGGTTACAAGTAAAGGAATCCCAGTACCTTCTACCAACCTACAGTTGAACCCTTACCCCAATACCCAATTAGACTTGTTCTGTAGTGACAATCTCTCCTTTTGATGCACGGCTCCCAGTACGTGACTAACCAATTGCGTGGATCCTAGTATGCGACTTCAATCACCAACTTGAGAAAGATGTTGGCTGCAAAGTTTTTCAGTTCATCCACACGATAAAGATCAATAAGATACTTGGTTACAAAACCCTATGGTACACAAACACAGTAGCTTCTTCACAATAGTGATGAACTAGGGCAAACTTTGTCTCCGGTCACAAATTGCTTGAATAGACTTTGCTCAATGCTTGTGGAATTTGTGCTTTTCACTATGCCACCAGATATAGCCCTTAAAATAATCCTTTTATATGTCTAGGGTTATGAGAAAAGAAGGCCCAATGACATATCCATGAATTGGAATAAAAAAATATCTGAAATTATGTTTTTCTTAAACCTCGATAGATAGCAGGTGTCGAGATGCTGTCGAGAAGCTGTTGAGCCACGAGGCTAGAACAGCTTCTTAAGCTAGATAGATGCTAGCTGTCGAGGTTTAATGACAGGCACTTCACTTCTTCAGCTTGTTTCTTAGACAAACTTGCAAAGTTTTAACACTTGATCTTGAAACCTTGTTTCTTGAAGTATTAAAAACATCCTAGATCTACCCAAATATAAGCAAATTGTGTTTTGTCAAAAGATTAGCCAATTACATAAAATAATGACATATGCTCCTAACAAGTGAAACACATATGTCCTAACAATCTCCTTTTTTGTCAATCCGTGACAAAACCACAACAAACAAATGAGCATATGAGAGAAGTCATAAAGCACTCAACTCATGCTCACTTATTTAATACAATAAAATCTATCCTAACCTAAACTCTTGAAAAACTTTACAAGAAGAGAGTTCATGAAAAGTAGACTTTGACAACCTGTATTTCTAAAACATATTAAACAAAACACATCAAGGCATCTTTATGTGAAGCAGAAATAATAGATTGCATACAAAAATAAGAAACAGCACAAGTAAAGATAGGTGAATAAAACATACATCATCACATATATATATCTAAGATAAACACAATGTATGTAAATATGGTCTGTATTGAAGGAAAAATTCTGGTTTTGTATCTCATACAAAACACATAGCGAAAACAATAAACAAGGATCTATTTCATTCATGATTGATAACGTGCACTATGTAAATTTCAGAATTTAAGAACAAGATAGCGTACCTTGGTGTGGAGAAATTCAAATCAAAGATTAGAAGCACTTGGGAACACTTTTAATCTTCACTCCAATTCCACTTTACGCCCAAGATGTGTGGTCTCTCAATCAGTTTTTCAAAGGGAGAATGAAAGTGTGTCTTACACTCTCTCACACACCGTTTCTTATTTCTCTTTTTTTTTCTCTCTCTAATAAAAATTCTGTATGTTTCTCCCTTTATAACTAACTGATTATCTAATTGGGTTGGCCTATTGGGCCTTTCCAATTGGGCTTTAGTGTGTGGCTTGGAATGGGACCAAAAGGAACCAATAAGACACTAGCTCCAATGGGTCTTGGGCTTTTCCGTCAACTCTTGACAAGTCCAAAATTACCATTAATTATATTTAATACCACTATATAAATATAATTGCACTCTAGACCTTATTAATAAATTATATCCCAAGACTTTATTATACACGTAACCTCTTCATAAAATATTCGTAGTAACACAAAGTCATAAATGTAGACTGCTGCTTTGTAAATTACTACATCTTATCCTTGAGTACCCAGTTTAATCCTTTAAAGTTATTCATTATATATTTATGAAATCCAATTTCATAAATATATACTTTAGTAATTTCTTACTAAAGTAGTTAGGCCTAACTCTCTAAATAACTGAACCCATTAATTTTATCTCAAGGGAATATTTTATATCTCCATCAAAAGACTATGAATTCCATCTTAAGAATATATGTTCCATCAACACTAAATGTGGCTGCCCAACATACTGAGATTTTGACTATTACTTTAGATCTCACTCTTGATATATCAAAGCAACCCACACCTCATGATCAGGTCCATTATTCTCTCAGGATTAAGAGTTCATGCAAATAAAAGTCGTGAGATTTATTATTCATTTAACAGTCGTTAGGAGAATAATAAATCTCACAGCGGTCCTGTTCAATATGTCTTAACTCTTAAAACATATCAGCATATCAATTAGAAGTCTCCACTTCCATGATCAAGACGAATCATCTTAGTTGATACGTTATAGTCCTCGCAGATGAAATGCCCAATTTCATCACCAACTACGAACTATAAATTCTGAGTTTACAAAGAACTTGTGATTTACATCTTCTGTGACTTTTCACATAAATCACATACAATGCATCTCATGGACTATATGATAATGTCCCATATTCATGTTACCATTATTTTAGATAATAATAAAACAACTTTATCAATTACAATATTCAGTCATACATAATGTCATACATAATATCATACATAGCATCATACAATAGGATTTAAGAGCACAAATCCTAACATGTACAAGAACAGTGTATCTCTAAAAGAAAAAAAATAAAAAGATACCAGTGAACCTCATTACATCCCTCAAAAATAAAACAACACTCCCTCTAACAAAAATCTCCTATATCCAGATCCGAACTTTGTTGTGCATTCTACGTTGCAGCCTCTAGGCAAAAAATCCAATCCAGGATTGAAAACAAATTGGCCCACCTTGCATTGTTTAGCATCCACCACCACGGGATTGTTGCCTATGATCAAGGTTGAATAGAATTTAATTAGAACATAATTCTCATAATTGTACACGCTTGAATTATTTGTTTTTTGTTATCAAATAATGTAACATGACAAAAATCAAGTTTTTGTTTTTCCGTTTAAGGATTTTATCAACTCCTAAAAATGGCTTCTGGAGTTTTTATTTTTGTGGTTTAATATTTTAGTAGACCATGTCTCTATTTCTATAAAAGATGCATATCCATAAACTGGAAAACATATCTCCTATCAATTACTAAGAAATAAGAAAAAAATGAACGTTATGAAAACCTGAGGATCAAAGAAAATATATAGACAATATATAAGTACTAAAAAGGTGTTTTGCCTCGAATAAAACAATAATTTCAAATATTTATGAGAGGAACAATAAGTACATACGATGTCATAATTATAAGAGGAACAATAAGTACATATTTATAAGAGGAACAATAAGTACATAATAGTTTACTTATAGCCACAATTATACGAACAAAATTGGCTTTTACCCTTTTCAAAAAAACAATCAAGAATTTTGCCTTCTTTCCCAAACTCATTAGGGAATTGCCCCCTCTTTTGAAACTCAATTTTCTTAAAATCGAGTTTAAAAAAAAAATTCTGGAGCCCTATAGTGGTGTTTTAAGGAACCTATAGTGACGTTTTAAGGACCTATAGTGGCGTTTTTAAACTTGATCTTCATGAAATCGAGTTACATGCAAATTTCTTTTTACCTATAACTCGATTTCATGAAGATTGAGTTTAAAAACGCCATTATAGGGCTTAACTCGATTTTGAGAAAATTGAGTTTCAAAAGAGGGGCATTTCCCTAATTAGTTTGGAAAATGGGGTAAAATGCTGGATTGTTTTTTTCAAAAGGGAAAAAGCCCATTTTCTCCCAATTATACAGAGGAGCAAAAGATGAGAAAGATTAAGGACATACTATGTCCGTTAAAATTAAAAAGATAATGAGATATGTTGGTCAATCTTGAAGTGAAAGAAAATATTAGAATTGGATGTAAACTAGAAAAGTAGAAGACCATGAAGATTTGAATGTTGTGCTTACCAACGGAAATGAAAAGGAGAAGCAAACAGAGGATATAGGTAGAGAAAGTTCTCATGATTTAGGTGTCTTGATGAATCTTGCCAACAAACGAGAAGTGAGACAATGTGCAATTGGGTAGTGAATGACTACACTTAAATATATGGGGACATTACTTTTTTTTTTTTTTTAGAAGGATAAGGGGACATTACTTTAATATATGGCAAGAATAAATTTTTGTTGATCATTTTTTCGACTAGTGATATTTGCCATAAAGTATTGTAAGATTTGATTCACTCATTAATGTTTTGTCCAAATATAAAATTTAGTAATTATGACAATTGTTAATGTAATAATATTTATTGTTGTTGTGTTTGCATATAAAATTATCACATATATCATTAAAAGAAAATATAATATGAAAATATTCTGATGAGGTTTTAAATATATAACAAAATTTAAACATGCAGTTAATTATATAGTTTACACTAGAATAAATATCCATAAAACAGAAAGGCGGGAAAAAGTTTTGTACAATATTACGAAATTGAGGAAAATTCAAAAAAAGATTAGCTGTCTTTTATACTTTTTTATAATAAAAATGAAGTTAGATTATTATAGAAGTTCTTAATTGGTATTTACTATTATTTAATTTGTATCATTATATATTTTATATTTGTGTTTTCAAAGAATTTTTTTTTTAAAATTCTGAGATACAATTCTACTTAAGCATAGTCTAAGTGTATGTGTGTGATGCTCCCTCTTGGAGACACGAACACCAACCTTTGCCCCCAAACCCAACGGACAGTTATACATGTGGTGTGACCATCATGCTTAAAGTACATAGTTGTGCTATTGAATTAAATTTAACAATATACTAAGATAGTTATTAGTATAATAACAGGTATCTCTTATAAATGTAATTTTTTTATAAAACATAATCTATTCCATTATTTTTTTTTAAAATCGTGACAAGTTTTTAATTGGTGGAAAATTTACACTAAAATTTTTGTGGGAAAATGTTATTACATCCATCAAATATCAAATATCTTTGGTACTATATACACAACTCGTACTAATCATTTGATTAAATATTTTTAAAATTATATAGCTAGGTGTTTTAAGTTGTTGTTGTTGTTTTTTTTTAATCTTTTTCTTTTTTCGGGATTGTTTCCCATATAAAAAGAAAATGGGAGCTTCTAAAGCCTTAAACTTCGTTCATAAAATGAACAATTTTAGTTTTAGAAACAACATCCCAAAGTTTATAGATTTTGATCATTATACTACAAGCTAAATTGTTTTTTCAAGAAATAAATAGATATTTCAACAAATAAGTTGTGTGCATACATGTGTGTGTTTATTTATTTATCAAAACAATCGGTAACTATTAGATAAGATGATGTTGGATTTGAACTTGAATACTTGTGTTTAAAATATCTAGAAGTGTCAATTATATATCAACAATAGAAATATTTTGTTTTGTTTTAATTTGTGTTATAATTAGGAAATATATAGTTTTAATTGTAAGATTTTATTGTAAGTATTCTCTCAAAATAAAATATTTATATTCCTAGAAATTATGACATTCTTTGTTTCTTCATGCAATTTTACCTAGTAGTTGAAGGATTAAGTCTATTTTCTCAAGGGAATGCTTAAATCTTGAGAAATATGTAATCGATTTCTCTTTGAGAATATATGTTTCCGCCTCACTACTTATGATTTCCAACACATAGTTATTTTGACAATTAATGAGATCTTACGCCTGATATGTCAAAAAAAAAAAAAAAAACATTTCGTGATAGTGATTATGACTCTCTCAAGATTGAGATTCTACAAAAATAGAAGTTGTGAGTTATCTTATTGATATAACAACTGTTAATATTATAAATAGCGATCGTGTCCTATCTGTCTTTTACGTTGAACCTACACCAACACATGATTAAGATTTAATTTTTTAGTTGATAAGTTACAGTGTTTATGGGCAAATTTCCCAAATTATTCATTGACAATGAATTAAGGTTTTTTAATTGAGAAAGAATTGGTGATTTTGATCTTCGGCACACACATCATATCCTTGTTCCTAATTTAAATACTATTCATCTCATGTACTATAAGATAATGTCCAAATATTCATGTTAAAGTAATCCCACATATAAAAGTTAATTTATTTTTATTAGATAATATTAAACAATGGGATTTTAGGGCACAAATCCAAACATTGATTTAGTTTTTGCATTACATAATCGTTTACTCTCAGAAATAAATATTACAGCTCTGCTAAATAAATAGAAACGACTTAGCAAGGCTTGTAACAAGTGCAAAATATGGATGCGTTGCATAGGCCAGTAGATCCAAATCTGAACTTTGTTGTGCATTCTGCATTGCAGTCTCTAGGCAAACAATCCGATCTAGGACTGAAAACGAATTGGCCCACCTTGCATTGTTTACCATCCACCACCATGGGATTGTTGCCTATGATCAAGATTGCGTAGAATTTAATTAGAACATAATTCTCATATTCATACACACTTGAATTATTTGTTTTGTTAACAAAAATCAAGTTTTTTTTTTTCCATTTAAGGATTTTATCTACTCCAAAAAATGGCTTTCGGAGTTTTTATTTTTGTGGTTTCACATTTTAGTAGACCATGTCTATATTTCTATAAAAGATGCATATAGCCAAACAGAATGTTTCGCGAGTATTTCACGGGAAGGCCTTATCCACGAGACACTCGCGAAAACTCCAGGCTGTCATGACTTTTCGCATTCCAGTCATTTGCTCTACATGTGGCTACTTCACGGGAAAGCTTCTCACGAGCTTCTCATGAAATCCACTTGTTCTTCACTTTAAGCTTGAGTCTTCATACTCTCTCAGACACTTCCCTCACAATTATAAACCCCACATAAATACAAGGAAAAATCGTTGAATAAATTAAAATCAAATTTTGCACAGAATTAAAGCCAACACAAAGTAGTTGTAAATCACAACTTTACATATGTTACAAGGTTTTGGGTTTTAAGGCTAGGTAATCTTTGAAAATTCAACCTCAATTAAATCATGGCTGCTAAAATCAGTATCTTTGTTTTACATTGACATTCGCTTTGCAAGCTTTATCATTGAGGGGCATTCTATAGACACTCGATTTTCCACCCATGATTTAATCAAGGAAGATGGCTAGAATAACCATTCATATACCCAAAATTCATTATTGCATTACATGCATTAATTAATTCATTTCATATCATAAAAATGATCTTGAGATTCTAACGATCATGATGATGGATGAATTTGGATACACGTCCACGTCCACATTTGAGGCTCCAGCGCGTTTTCAGCTTCTTTTTTATTTTTCTTTTCAGCCGCAGTTGTTGACCAATTCTCTCGTGAACAGTGCATTTGTGCACTTTTCATGGGACCCACAACTTCACTTTTCAGCCAATTTTTCATTAAAAATGGGTCCCACGGTACTATTAACATATTTAAAAATTATTTTGCTATAGTGTTTTTAGTTTTCAGTTTTTAGTTTTCAACAATAAGTTCTATCCAAACGGACCCGATATGCCCGATTTCCAAATCAGACTGTCAGATTAAAAGATATTGCATGATCAAGTTTGCATGGTCTATGATGATGCTGAAAAATCACCAATAAGCCGCACGTTCTCACAAGACTAAAACAACACCTAGAAAAAAAAAAGACCTAATAGAGAGCACCGGTGTGGTGCCAGCCAAAAACCCTCCGAAGGTCAAGTTAGAATTTTTCGCAACCCTAGAGTGCCAGAGTTGAGTGAATTATGCGTACCTTGTAATCTGAGGGTTCATGAGTTTTTATAGTAGAGTCGGCCTTCGTTACTTGTGCATCAAGGCGTATATTACGGAATCCTTGACTCATTAGAGTTCTTCTCCTATTGGGATTCTCCATAATTAATTGTAAGACGCAAGTTAATTCCATTTAGGAATTCTTGGAGCTCAATCAAAGAAGATGGCTGCCACGTGTCGCCCTGCCATGTTTCGCCCTATATCCGTCCCCTGTGCGTCCGAGCACCTTGTATCCATCGACTACTAGTCGACCATCCTCATGTCATCATACTCAGCTTGATTCGTCATCTATATTTTATTCCTCTTCAGTTGCCCCCTCATTCCATGGATCCGTCATCTATTCATAAGGACCCATGGAATGACGGTTTTTTTTACCCTCAATAGGTATGTTTTGACTGACAGACTATCGTAGAATCATAAATGCATCAAGGACACGTGGCGGATTTTGATTGATTGTTCATTTGAATCGAGGCGTCCCTTCGTATTCTGCGTCGCTCCCTCTATATATTACCCATACCTTTCATTTTTACATTTTAGAAAGATTTTGGCTGATAGGAGAGCAACCATTCACTTTGCTCGATCCATTGCATTTAGAAGTCGCTGTTGCCGTCTATTCAGCTCTTCCGTCGCTTTCATTGCACCGTCAATCTGTGAGTATTTACTTTATTGTCAATTTTTCTTCTTTGTTTCGTATGTTGGTCCGTTGTCATCGTAAATCTAGAGTCTTAGGCTTCCTTTATCCGTCATTTGTAGGTGTCAAATGTCTAGTGAAGTGTCAAGTGGTCAGTCTTTTGTCCGCGAGGGAGTGGGCTACAAGGAGGTGTTCTAGTCAGGTCAATCAGACCTGGGCACCTCCAATGGAGGATGAGGGGTAGGGTGAGAACGGGTCAGAATATGACTCAAATGATGATTTAGACGGCATAGATCCTGCCATCCACTCCGTCATAGGTCCTAATGGGTTCAGAGAAATCATCATGCTCCCTCTATGGATAGTGAATGACTTTATTTCGTCCATCAATACTCTTAGGCAGAAATATCAGATACCTGATAATATCCCCATCCGTCTACCCTTTAAGAACGAGAAATGTTATTACAAAGGTCTTGAAGATGTTGGTGTGTACGAGCAGATGTTCAAGGTGGGCCTACGATTTCCCTTGAGTGCCTTACACCGTCGTCTTCTCCAATACCTAGGTTTGGCCGTGAACCAGATTGCGCCTAACCCCTAGAGGGTTTTTTCTAGGTGTTGAAGTCTTGTATGGCGTGATGTCTGATGATGCACAATGGTTAACAGTGGAGGAGATCTTTCATTGTTACCGTCCGTCTGAGATTACCAAATTGAAGGGTATGTATAGCTTCACACCGAGGAGTCTAGTGCTTAGGTTAGTGTGTGAGACCCCGGATTTCCATCGTAACTGGAAGGGTCGATATTTTTTTCCTCAAGGGGATGAATGGATGGGTCGCCCCGACGACTAGGATTATATACTCGTCGATAAAACCTGGGGTATAATGCCACCATCTCGTATGTGCTCATCCTACTTAGCATGTTTAATTTGAATATCGAAGTTATTATCACCATTCACTCTTTGTAGCTCGGAACCGTCCGCCCATTACCACTGAGCAATTTGGTTTCCTAGAGAAATTTTTTTAGAAAACCAGGTTGTCGGAGAGGACTTGGATAAAGCTTGTCACTTTGGACACCCTCCACTGGTACTATGACGGTCCGGAGCCAACCTTTGTAGCCTGTCGATACAATTCAGGAATGCAAAAATGTAAGTCCTTTGCTTGTGCTTTTGTATTTTACAATCATTTTCACCCGTCTACTCCTTGTAGAAATGGATGATTCCAGGAGAAGGGCCCTCATTAAGCAGCAAGCTGCTAAAAAGAAACAAGGCAGTGATTCAGCCCCCAAGACAGGTTCAAACATTTCGTCTGCTAAGAGGCATCAGTCCGAGCAGTTTGATCGTCATAGTAAGAAACAGAAGGTGGTGACGGGGCTACCTACTGGTCAAACCCCTGGCATACTCAAGTTAACTCTAAGTTGGGCATAGGTAAGGGTCTAATGACCAATCCTGACCCCGTCAAGGAGAAACCTCTCATCTTGCTCCGAGAAGACTTGCAGTACGCCCTTGCCCAAGTGACCTCCATTATCAAAGAGGAGGATTATAAGGACCTGGGCAATCAGGCTACAGAGGCAATAGGGGAGACTTGCCTGTTCAGCCTTACTCAGGTTGGTACCCGTCATCTATATGCTTCGTCATGTTTTTTAGTACTTCACACTTACTCATTGGTATTGGTGTAGGAGGTCCTTATGGCTAAGGGCATGATGGACCGTTGCCTTGCCCAAGAGAAGATGCTGGAGTGCATCCGTACAAAGGCAAAGGCAACGATGGAGGAACTTGATGAGTTGAAACTCTGGAAGCTTCGTCATGAAGAAAAGCTTAAACTGTCCGAGTAGGTTCGCGAAAACTTGGAAAAAGAGGTGGAGTTACTGAGGGAGGCCATAAAGGCTAATGATGACAACCTCTGTCAAGCAAAGGTCGAGGCCATCAAGGAATACAATGATTCCGACACCCTTCTGGCCGAGCTGGGAACCTCCTTTGCCGACAGGTATGCTCTTATTTAATGAATCTGTCTTTATGGTGTTCAATATGTGTGGCCGTCCTCTTTAGGACTTTTTTCCTTTATGGACTTGTTAATTTTTATCCTTCATTATGTGGACTAGCTAAATTTCATCCTTCATAGTACAATCCATCCAGTTTATGGACTAAATAAATTTCATCCTTCATAAAATGATCTGGCCACTTTTTGGACTTGGTTAAAATTCATCCTATATAGGACAATCCGTCCACCCTGTGGACTTTAATAAATTTCATCTTTCATAGGATGATCCGTCCCCTTTGTGGACTCAATAAATTTCATCCTTCATAAGATAACTCGTCCACTTTGTGGACTCAAATAAATTTCATCCTTCATAGGATGACCCCGTCCACTTTATGGACTCAAATAAATTTCATCCTTCATATGATGACCCGTCCACTTTGTGGATGTTAGTAGAATATGAGCAAAAAACATTCCATATGCTCTGAATAAACTCCTCTTATTATAATGGATGCGTAAAATAGTGTTCAGAAAAGGAAATTCCCCTTAGGTACTAAGAATACTATGGAATATAAAAACTACAATTATCTGCTAAAAAAATATAAACTGGAAATGAGAAGGGTGATGTCGTCGTCTTCATTGATAGTTTATTAGAAGTACTTCTTCAGGTGTTCTGTGTTCCACGGGTGACTTAAATTTTTTCCATCTAGTGTCTTTAGGTAGTATGTTCCCTTCCTATGCCATGAAGTAATCCTGTATGGTCCTTCCCAGTTAGGTCCTAGCTTCCCCTAAGAGGCATGTTTTGTGGCACTGAGTACTTTCCTCAAGACAAGATCTCCAACCTAGAAGTCCTTGTGCCTGACCTTAGAGTTGTAATGCTTCGCCATTAGGTCTTGGTATCACGCTAATCTTTTCTCTGCTTCTACCCTGACTTTGCCCACAAGATCGAGCTGTAAGCACATGGCTTCATCATTTTTGCTCTCGTCATGGTTCCTAACCCGGTAGCTTGTAAGCCCTACTTCTACCGGTATGACAGCCTCGCTCCCATATGCCAATCGGAACGGAGTTTCTCTAGTTGGTGTCCTTGCCATTGTCCTATACGCCTATAAAACACTTGGCAATTCATCCGGCCATATGCCCTTTACCCCCTCCAGCCAAGTCTTGATGATTTTGAGCAAGGATCAGGTCATGACTTCAACTTGTCTGTTGGCCTGTGGGTGGGCGGGTGATGAGTAGTGGTTCTTGATCCCTAGCTGAAAACAAAAATCTCTGAATGCGTCGTTGTCGAATTGATTTCCGTTGTCTGAAACTAGCACCCTTGGTATACCATACTTGCAAATAATATTCCTCCATACAAAGCTATGGATATTCTTTTCCGCGATAATGGCCAAAGCCTTTACTTCCACCCATTTAGTGAAGTAGTCAATACCAACCACTAAGAACTTCAACTGCCTTACCGCTGTTGGGAATGGGCCCATGATGTCTAACCCCCACTATACGAACGGCCATGGAGCCATCATGGGGGTGAGTTCTTTTGTTGGCTGCCTTATGAGATTGCTAAACTGTTGGCACTTGTCACAGGATCTGACATATGCATTGGCATCCTTCTGCATCATTGGCCAGTAGTATCTTGCCCTGAAAAGCTTGTGCACTAAAGACCTTGACCCCGAGTGGTTTTCGCAAATCCCTTCATGGACCTCCCTCATAACATAATCCGATTCTTCTGAAGCCAGGTATTTGAGGTAGGGTCGAGAGAAAGCCCTTTTGTATAGAATGTTTTTAATCAGGATGAATCAGGAGGCTTTAACCTTCAACTTTCTTGCGGCCTCCTTGTCGTCTGGTAGTTTACAGTCCTTCAGGTACATCATTATTGGAGTCATCCAACAATGTTCACTGCTTACCTCCTGTAAGCCAACACCATCTATCAGTGATGAGAGTTGAACGAAGGATAATACCTGGTAGGGGACTATAATGGGTTCTGCGGAAACTGCTTTTGCAAGTCGGTCAGCATCTTGGTTCTCTTCCCTTGGGATTTGAACCATCTCTATTTGGAGGTTATTTGTTCAACCATTTACTTCCCCTTCTGGTGTATGGAGTACTACTCCGGCTCCACCTGCATGTTTGTTAGAGGATCCGTCTGTGTGGATGCTCCACATGGGAGCTTCCTTTACCCCCTGGTCCTCCACGAAGGTGAATTCAACAATGAAATCCACTATCACCTGTCCCTTTACAGCAGTTCGTGGTCGGTACTGAACATCGAACTCACTCAGCTCGACTGCCCATAATGCCATTCATCCCGCAGCTTCGAGGCTATCCATCGCCTTTCGTAAGGGCTTGTCTGTCATGACATTTATGGCATGTGCTTGAAAGTATGGTTTGAGTTTTTGCGCGGCGGTAACCAATGTAAAGGCTAAATTTTCCATCTAAGGGTACCTCTCTTTTGCTCCTCTGAACGCCCGGCTTATAAAGTATACGAGCCTTTGTACCTTGTCTTCTTTTCTAAGAAGAGTTGTGCTGACGACCGTAGGGGAGACGACCAGGTATAGAAACAGCTCTTCCCTCGGTTTGGATGGGCTAAGTAACTACGGAAAAGAGAGATACGTTTTCAAATCTTCAAATGCCCTCTGGCATTTGTCCGTCCATACAAACGATCTCCTTAGCATTCTAAAGAAAGGCAGACATTTGTTTGTCGCCCTTGAAACAAACCTGTTCAGGGCTGCTATCTTGCCATTTAGGCTTTGTACCTCCTTTACCGTCTTTAGGGGAGCTAACTCCATTATTGCCTTCACCTTCTCCAGCTTGACTTCAATACCCCTTTGGGACACCATAAACCCTAAAAACTTTCATGCGGTTACTCCGAACACGCATTTGCTTGGATTCAGTTTCATATTGTAAGACCAAAGAATGTTGAAAGTCTCTTGGAGGTCATTCAAGTGGTCAGATTCTTGAATGCTTTTCACTAGCATGTCATCCACATAAACTTTCATATTCTTGCCAATCTGGTGCGTGAACATCCTGTTCATTAGCCTTTGATACGTGGCCCCAGCATTCTTGAGTCCCAAAAGCATTACTTATTAGCAAAAAAGCCCCTAACTTGTAACAAACTAGGTCTTTTCTTGGTCTGCTTCATCCAACTTGATCTGATTGTAGCCAGAGAATGCATCCATAAAGCTGAAAAGTTTATGTCTTGTGGTGGAGTCTACCAGAGTATCAATACGCGAGAGCGGGTAACTGTCCTTAGGGCAGGTCTTATTTAGATCTGTGAAGTTGACACACATTCTCCACTTTCCGTTTGCTTTCTTTACCATTACCACGTTTGCCAACCAGTCTGGATAGTATACTTCACGTATGAAATTCGCTTCCAGTAACTTTTGTACTTCCTTGGCTATGGCTAGATCTCGCACAGGGGTGAACACTCGCTTTTTCTGTTGGACGGGAGAGAATGAATGTGACACATTCAACTTATGGACTATCACTGATGGGTCGATTCCTGGCATGTCTTTGTGACTCCAAGCAAATACATCCTTATTTATTTTTAAGAACGTCACGAGTGCCTGTCGTGTTGACTGGCTTGCCAAAGTACCAATCCTTGTGGTCAGTTCGGGCCTAGAGTCATCGAGGAGTACTTCTTTTAATTCTTCCACTGGTTCTGCTACCATCCACTGTTCCTCGATGTTCATCGTCGATAGGTGGTCGTCCATCTCTATCATGACCACGTAGCATTCTCGCACGGCTACCTAATTTTTGCGTAGCACTCCAACTCTATATTCAGTAAGGAACTTGACCATCAAATGGTAGGTTGACATTACAGCCTTCCATGCATTGAGGGTAGGTCGTCCTAGGATAGCATTGTAGGCAGATGAGTAGTCAACCACAAGAAAGATCACATCCTTAGTGATCTGCTGGGGGTAAACTCCCATCGTTATGGATAACGTGACAATGCCTAGAGGGTAAACCCTTGTCCCTCCGAAGCCAACGAGTGGTGCATTTGTTGAAAACAGTCGCTCTTTTCTATTCCCCATTTGTTGGAATGGGGGTAGTATAGGATATCAGCCAAGCTTCCATTGTCAACCAAAACTTGATGCATATTGTAGTCTCCTGCCTGTATGCTAACGACAAGCGCGTTGTCATGTGGGTGGTGAAGGTGCCGTGCATCCTCTTCCGAAAACCCAATGCTAAGGTTATCAATTCGCGCCATTTTTGGTGAGGTGCCCGTCAACTGGATGCTTTGAACCATCCATAGGTATGTTTTACGGGCCTTTTTAGATGATCCTGCAGAAGCGGTGCCCCCTACAATCATCCTTATGTCTCCTATCGGTGGTCTGGGACGTTCGTTCTCCCGTTAGGAGGCCTGTTCCTAGGGTTGATCCATTCTTTCCTTACTAACGAACCTCTACAGCCGTCCCTGCCTAATAAGAGCTTCTATTTGTTGTTTTAAGTCATAGTAGTCTGCTGTATCGTGGCCATGATCAAGATGAAAATGGCAGTACTTGTCCCTTGGCCCCTTATTAGGATCTCCCTTCAGCTTACTGGGGAATGTCAGGGCTCCTTCATCCTTAATCTACATCAATACTTGGTCAATCGGGGCAGTAAGCGGGGTGAAGCTCGTAAACCTTCCCGCAGGTGGTTTGGAGCGTCAATCCTCTCGTCGTTCTCCAGTTCTAGCCATCTTCCGCCCTTTATCCGATCGTGCATCTTCCTGTCTTTCCCTTTTTCTAGGCTTTTCTTCCCGGGCCAGCAGAGTGTCTTCCGAATTCATGTACTTAGTCACCCTGTAAAGTACGTCTGACATGGTCTTCGGGTCATTCTTATATAGGGAAAATAAGAACTTACCCTTCCACAGCCCATTTGTGAAGGCTACTACGAGTATCTTGTCGTCTGCTTCGTCGATTGAGAGAGCTTCTTTGTTAAAGCGAGCAATGTACGATCTCATCGTCTCGCCCTCCCTTTGCTTGATTCTCATTAGGCATGCAGTGGATTTCTTGTATCGGTGACCCCCAATAAAGTGTGACACGAATTGAGCGCCTAACTCCTTAAAAGTGCTAATGGAGCTGGGCGTCAGTCTGCTATAACATATCCTCGCAGGTCCTTTCAGCGTAGTGGGGAAGGCCCTACACATGATTTCATCAGGCACACCTTAAAGGTGCATTATGGTCTTGAAAGATTCCAAGTGGTCTAAGGGGTCCTTGGACCCATCATAACTCTCAACCTGAGGCATGCGAAACTTTGGGGGAAGGGGGCACAAACTGACGGGCGCTGTGAAAGGCGAATCAGTTCGCTAGACCAAGTCATCAAGGTTACTGGATACTCGACCTTTAAGGGCATTCATCATCACATCCATCCTTTCCCTTATCATCTGCATCTCAACGGCTACGTGAGGTGGGAGAGTGTCCGAGATAGATGGCCGGTTGGTCTCCTGCCTCTTCAGTCTGCTCGGAGCATGGCTACCCTCAGGTCCTTCCTGATTCCTTCTCTCAGCGCTTGTCTCTTCCTGGTCTTCCTCTTGTGTGCCGAGGTGTGCATTCTTTTGCCGCAACTGCTCCTCCAAATCATGATTTTGCTTGGTTAGGCGTTCGGCCGCTGCTGCGAGTGTTTAGACTTGTCTCTCCAAGGTCGTAGTGTGTGGTTCGTCACCCTAATTGTTGGTTATTGCTATCGAACGAGTGAATACCATGCAACTTTTTGTCTTTAGGGATAAAACAACAGCTGATTACTCCTATTTCTCACAGACGGCGCCAACTGATGATGCCAAAAAATCACCAATAAGCCGCACGTTCTCACAAGACTGAAACAACACCTAGAAAAACAAAAAGAAAAGACCTAACAGAGAGCACCAGTGTGGTGCCAGCCAAAAACCCTTCGAAGGTTAAGTTAGAATTTTTTGCAACCCTAGAGTGCCAGAGTTGAGTGAATTATGCGTACCTTGTATTCTGAGGGTTCATGAGTTTTTATAGTAGAGTCGGCCTTCGTTACTTACGCATCAAGGTGTATATTACGGAATCCTTCACTCATTAGAGTTCTTCTCCTACTGGGATTCTCCATAATTAATCATAAGACGCAAGTTAATTCTATTTAGGGATTCTTGGAGCTCAATCAAAGAAGATGGCTGCCACGTGTCGCCCTATATCTGTCCCCTGTGAGTCCGAGCACCTTGTATCCATCGACTACTAGCCGACCATGCTCATGTCGTCATACTCAGTTTGATCTGTCATCTATATTTTATTCCTCTTCAGTCTACATGCATTGTATGGGGAGAAGCCAATCACGTGTGATTAATTGAAATTAATTATGATTGGTTAATGATTAAAATTAATTAAATGAATTTTTGTGATTGGTTAAGTATTTTTCTTGAAGTGAGATTTGTTGTATGGGATTACAACGAATAAGCTGATAATATTTGAAGACTGTAGATAATTAGGCTTTTGGGATAATTATATTCAAAATAATTATTTTAAAAATCCTAATTATCACTTTGGAATGAGGTTTATCATGAAAATAACTCTTAAATTCATCCAAATACAGTTTTAGAGTTGGAAAACACTTCAAAATGTGCTAATTAAGTAGCAGCTTTCAGATTCACGTTCCACGGTACTTTTGGCATAGTAGAACTCAAAATTCGGACTAGGCTATTTATAGAAGAGTTGTAGAGAATCCAATTTCCCTTTAGTTTTCAAAATTTCAGCTTTATCCGAATTTTGAGTAAAAATAAATTATCAAAATACTAAAACTGATTCTGATCTGAAAAATCAGCTTACTCTTATCCAAATCTCCTTTTTTTTTAGGATTTTTCCCATACGTTTTTTGCTTATTTTTTAACCATTCCAACCTCTATAATTAGGGGATACCTCTCAAAATTCCGCACACTTTTTTACGCTCTCTGAGTTCCCCTTTTTCTGACTCTCCTTTCTGTTATTCTCTCTCTTACGTTAAAGACGTTCTGGAGGTTTTAGCCTTAAGGATTTCTTTTTAGTAAGTGATAGGCCAAAAACATATTGACCCCTTGTAATGAATTAACCAATTAATTAGCCAAGTGAATTAGTTAGGTTTAATTACATGCAATGAGCATGGCAGCACAAAAAAATTACCAATTAACTAAATATGCAGTGGAACTTAAATGACACGGTGATTTGTTTACAAATGGGGAAAACCTATAAGGCAAAAATCCCACCGGGTGATTTTAAGAACACCACTCCCGAGAATCCACTATTATCAAAACAAACGGTTACAAGTAATGGAATCCCAGTACCTTATACCAACCTACAGTTGAACCATTACCCTCAAAACCCAATTGGACTTGTTCTGTAGTGACAATCTCTCCTTTTCAATGCACGACTCCCAATATGTGACTAACCAGTTGCACGGATCCCAATACGCGACTTCAATCACCGACTAGAGAAGGATTATTAGTTGCAAAGTTCTTTAGTTCATAACATGATGAACATCGAGAAGCTTCTTGGTCACAAAACCCTACGGTGTACAAACACAACAGCTTCTTCACAAGAAAGATGAACTAGGGCAAAACTGGGTCTCCGGTCACAATTTTCTTAAACAAACTTTGCTCAACACTTGTGCAACTTGTGCCACCTTTGATGGCCCTAAAATAATCATTTTATATGTCTAGGGTTGTGAGAAAAGAAATCCCAAACATACAATCACAGATTGGATGAAAAACAGACTCGAAAATATGAGTTTCATAAATCTCGACAGATACCCTATATGTCGAGCTACTGTCGAGCCATGGGCTAGAACAGCTCTTCAAGGCTTTATAAATGCTAGTTGTCGAGATAACTCTCGAGCTTTAATGAACAACACTTTTCACACTTGAATCTTGGACAAACTTGCATGGCTTTAACACTTGGTCTTGAAACAAGGTTTCTTGAAGTATTAAACACATCCTAGATCTACCCAATTACAAGTGCGTTTTGTCAAAGGATTAGCCAATTACATAATATAGTGACATATGTTCCTAATATATGAAACACCTATGTCCTAACAGTAAGCAAGGTATTTTAGGTTTCAACGATAATTGCACAAATTTCTTTGAACCCTAAAATATTCCCTCAAGAAGAAGAGTGTGTACATGCAAGAGGTTGTTTCTTCTTTACCCCTTTTCTTTTGTCTTTTATTTTGATAATGCATGTTTAAATATTATTTCAGTTTAATTTTTTAAATACCCATCATGAATTGTTAATATCTATTTGCTAAAATATGCTTTTGATGTCTTTATTCTCATGATCTATTATTTTAGTTTCAAAATCTGCTTATCATTACATCTTTATCAAAATCAAAACTGATTTACATCTTAATTAGATGTAGATTTGAATTTTTTCAAAAAAAAAAAAAAACTGTTAGGACATATGTGGAACTTGTTATGAACATATGTCATTTAGAATTGGCTAATCCTTTGACAAAACACACCTTACATGTAATTGGGTAGATCTAAGATGGTTTAAGTCTTCAAGCAACATATTGTTCATGTCAAAAGTTAAAGGCATCCAAATCTGTTCATGTTAGAATGGCTTGAATTGTCAAATTTGGTGGATTGACATTAGCCAACAAATCATTAAATGCATTAGCCAACAAACCATCAGGAAGTATTTCATGCGTGAAGAAATGCAAGAAGTTGCATTTAATGTTGCAATGACTCATGGTCGAATATATTGACTTCTTTGATAGAAGTCTTGCATTGTTCTCTTTTGTTGGAACACTTGACATGCCATGCTTCACCTTTATGGCCGAAATGTATGACTCATTGGCATCCATGAATTATCAAGGAACTACACCTGAGCAAACCAATTTGTGCTAGCCGAAATGTGTGACTCCTTTGGCAATAAGTGCTAGCCATATTTGTTGACTTGATAAGTTTCATGATGGTGATATTTTGGCTGAAGTGTAGCTATAAATAGAGGTGGAGCAAATGAGTTCAGAGAGCATGTAAGCTACGGATTGTAGGAAGCTTGCAAATTTGTCTAAATACAATAGGGTGTTCTCTATTTATTTGAGAGAACCAAGGGTGTATTTGGGGTTTGGGTTGGGAGAAAGTGTCTTCAAGCTATTATTGTAATCTCCACAGTTATAGTGAAATTTATTTTGTCGCCTCCTGTGGACGTAGGCATATTGCCGAACCACGTAAGTTCCTTGTGTCATATTTTCTTCTCTCTTTCTTTAACCTTGTGTAAACAAATTATTTCACCAATTTTCACAACAATTAGTATCAGAGCTCTAGGCTGATTTATTCAATGGAGATCAATGCTTCTATTACCAAGATAGATGTAGTTAAGTTCGACGGAACTGGTAACTTCAGTTTATGGCAAAGAAGGGTTTGGTGAAGGCTTTGTACGGGAAAGCAAAGAAGCTAGAGACGATGATGGATGACGAATGGGAAGAACTCGATATGAAGGCAGTCAGTACAATTCGACTATGTCTGGCAGACGAGCTTATGTACGATGTCATGGATGAGGTGTCTACTGCGGCTATATGGTTGAAGTTGGAGAGCCAGCATATGTCCAAGTCCCTCACAAATAAACTTAATGGTAAGCGAAAACTATATGAGCTTAAGATGGCAGAGGGTACGGATTTGGCTTAAGACATCCACACGTTCAAAAAAATTATCAGTGACTTGTTGCGGATCGATATAAAATTTGATGATGAAAACAAGGTGATGATGCTTTTTTCCTCTCTCCCGACATCTTATGAACACTTGGTTACAACCCTGCTTTGGGGGAAAGAGACTTTGGAATTTGAAGAGATCTCAGGAGCCCTGTTGGATCACTACCAACGAAAGCAGAATTCGGGTGAAAGTTCTGGGGAAGGGCTTATGGTAAAAGGTAATCAAGAACGTGGAAGGAAGAAAGACAGAGATCACAATTCTGCTAGGGGCTATAGCAGATCCAAATCCAAAAGCAAGACAGTGAAGTGCTATAAATGCCAAACGAAGGGGCATTTTAAGCGAGACTGCCCAGAGTGGAAAAGAGGCAAGGACAAAGACAACGAAGGGTCATCAAGATCTGCAAATGTTATGGTAATAGATTTAGATTCAGATGGAGAAATGCTTTCTGTTTCATCCAATGCCAACAAGCTAATCGATTCTTGGATTCTGAATTCAACATGTTCTTTCCATATGACTTCTCACAGAGATTGGTTCGACACTTACAAATTGATTAATTGTGGTTCTGTTCTAATGGGCAACGATGCTACTTGCAAAGTTGTTGGAATAGGGGCAATTAAGATAAAGATGTTTGATAATGTGGTGAGGACATTAGGAGAGGTACGACATGTTCCAAAGGTGAAAAAGAATTTGATTTCATTGGAAACCCTAGACTCTAATGGCTATTGCTATAAGTCTGAGAATGGGTTAATGAAGGTGTCAAAGGGCACTATGGTTGTGATGAAGGGGCAAAAAGTAGAAGGTAATATCTACAAGCTATTTGGCAATACCATTGTATATGGAGTTGCTGTAGTGACTGAATCTGAGCAGGATGATACACCCTTGTGGCATATGTCACTAAGGCATATGAGTGAGAATGGTATGAGGGAATTGCAGAAGAGAAATCTGTTAGCTGGAGTTAAGTCATGTAAGTTAGGTTTCTGTAAATACTGTGTCATGGGAAAGCAGTGTAGGATGCGATTCAAAATAGCCACGCACAAAACAGAGGGTATATTGGATTATGTACACTCTGATATTTGGGGGCCGGTGCAAGTGGTCTCTAAAGGTGGAGCTCGGTATTTTATGAGTTTCATTGATGATTATTCTAGAAAGGTTTGGGTTTACTTCTTGAAGAACAAGTCCGAGGCATTTGCAAAGTTCAAGAAGTGGAAAGCCGAAGTGGAAAACCAGACTGGAAGGAAGATCAAGTGCCTAAGATCTAATAATGGCACTGAGTACAAGGATGAGGAGTTCTTGAAGTTTTGTGAAGAGCACGGTATCAAGAGGCACTTTACAGTATGAAGAACGCCTTAACAGAATGGAATTTCTGAGAGACTTAACCGAACAATCGGTGAGATAGCTAGATGCATAAGATTGAATGCTGGGCTTCCTAAAGTCTTCTGGGCTGAAGCAGTGAACATGGCTTGTTACATTCTTAACCGATCGCCTAGAGCTACGCTTGATGGGAAAGTTGCTAAAGAGGTATGGATAGGGAAATAAGTTGATTACTCATTGATGAGGATATTCGAGTGTCCAGCCTATGTTCATATTCTTATCGAAGAAAGGTCAAAGCTTGATTCAAAATCCAAGAAATGTATTTTTCTCGGGTTCGAGAAAGGTGTAAAAGGGTACAAGCTTTGGGATCCAGTGGCACAAAAGGTAGTGATTAGCAGGGATGTGGTGTTTGATGAGAAGTCCATGATAAATACTTCAGAAAGGAAGAAAAGTCTCAAGAAAAGGGAAGCAGTAATAGCAACAATAGATCAATGGTGTAGGTGGAGCTAGATGAAGTAGAGTCTCAGCTAGAGAAGGAACCTCACAATAGTGATCAAGAAGATCACAACATGATATCAGAATGGCCTAAACACAACATAAGACCACCAGTTAGCTATGGTTTCGAGGATCTTACTTCTTATTGCTTAGTAATTAGTAGCAGGGATCCTTCCACTTTTTTGATAGCTCTGAAAGGGACAAGTGGATGGAAGCTATGGTGGAGGAGATGGAGTCCTTGAATAAGAACAAGACTTAGGAGTTGTCAGAACTTCCAAAGGGAAAGAAACCGATAGGTTGCAAGTGGGTGTTCAGAAAGAAGGAAGCGGTATCAGAAAAGGAAGGAGAACAGTTCAAAGCAAGATTGGTAGCAAAGGGATATTCACAAAGACATGGGATTGACTACGATGAGGTTTTCTCACTTGTGGTTAGGCATACTTCTATTAGGGTAGTGCTGGCTTTGGTAGAACATCAGGATCTGGAATTAGAGCAACTGGATGTGAAGACGGCATTCCTTCATGGGAATTTAGAGGAAGAAATCTTCATGGGACAACCAGAGGGGTTCAAGAAACCTGGTATGGAGAATCTTGTCTGTAGATTGAAAAAGTCACTTTATGGGCTTAAACAATCTCCCAGACAATGGTACAAGAGGTTTGATTCCTATATGATTCAAATTCATTATACTCGTTGTGAGTATGATTGCTACATATATGTTAATATGCTTGATGATGGTTCTTATATTTTGTTGTTACTGTATGTTGACGACATGTTAATTGTTGCAAAGAGCATGTATAAGGTTGACAAGTTAAAAGCTTTGTTGCACAAAGAGTTTGACATGAAAGACTTGGGTACTGCTAAGAAAATTTTGGGTATGGAGATTTGCAAGGATAGGGAGTCAAGAAAGCTGTGGATATCTCAGAAGGACTATATTAGTAAAGTTCTTAAAAAATTAAACATGCAAGATGCTAATCCTGTAAACACCCCATTGGCGAATCACTTCAAATTATCTATTAGTCAGTGCCTGAAGAATGAAAAAGAAATTGAAGACATGTCAAATGTTCCATATGCAAATGCAGTTGGGTGTTTAATGTACCCGATGGTTTGCACTAGGCCGGATTTGGCTCATGCAGTGAGTACTATCAGTAAGTACATGGAAAATCCAGGTAGAGAGCACTGGAATGCAGTGAAGTATATATTCGGATACCTGAATGGAATTGCAGAATATGGGATTCTGTTTGCGAGGCAACATGGGGATAATTCAGTGGTAGGATATGTGGATTCAGACTATGCAGGCAATATAGATGACAGAAGATCTACAACAGGTTATGTGTTCAAACTGTCAAGAGGGACTATTTGTTGGAGATCCACACTACAATCCCTAGTAGCCATGTCTACTACAGAAGCTAAGTACATGGCGGTAGCTGAAGCTGTAAAGGAAGCACTGTGGTTGAAAGGGCTAGTCAAAGAGCTTGGTTTGAACCAAGGAGGAGTTCAGTTGCATTGTGACAGTCAAAGTGCCATTTACTTGGCAAAGCATCAGGTTTATCATGCTAGGACTAAGCATATTGATGTGAGATTCCACAAGATAAGGGAGTTGACTGCTACAGGTGAAATTATTCTTGAGAAGATTGACACTTTAGAGAATGCAGCTGATATGTTGACGAAGCCAGTACCTACAAGCAAGTTCAAGCACTGCTTGGACTTGATCAGTGTTTGTGGCTTGTGATAGCTCGTAGGGGCAAAGGTGGAGGCGATTGAAGAGTTTATTTTGTGAATCTTGATTCAATTCAAGCCAAGGTGGAGATTTGTTAGAATGGCTTAAATTGTCAAATTTGGTGGATTGATATTAGCCAACAAATCATTAAATGCATTAGCCAACAAACCATCAGGAAGTATTTCATGTGTGAAGAAATGCAAGAAGTTGCATTTAATGTTGCAATGACTCATGGCCGAATATATTGACTTCTTTGATAGAAGTCTTGCATTGTTCTCTTCTGTTGGAACACTTGACATGCCATGCTTCACCTTTATGGCCGAAATGTATGACTCATTGGCATTCATGAATTATCAAGGAACTACACCTGAGCAAACCAATTTGTGCTAGCCGAAATGTGTGACTCCTTTGGCAATAAGTGCTAGCCATATTTGTTGACTTGATAAGTTTCATGATGGTGATATTTTGGCTGAAGTGTAGCTATAAATAGAGGTGGAGCAAATGAGTTCAGAGAGCATGTAAGCTACGGATTGTAGGAAGCTTGCAAATTTGTCTAAATACAATAGGGTGTTCTCTATTTATTTGAGAGAACCAAGGGTGTATTTGGGGTTTGGGTTGGGAGAAAGTGTCTTCAAGCTGTTATTGTAATCTCCACAGTTATAGTGAAATTTATTCTGTCACCTCTCGTGGACGTAGGCATATTGCCGAACCACATAAGTTCCTTGTGTCATATTTTCTTCTCTCTTTCTTTAACCTTGTGTAAGCAAATTATTTCACCAATTTTCACAACAGTTCAAGAAACAAGTGAAGAAGTGCTATATTTTAAAGCCCAACATATTGTATCTACAAGGTTTAAAAGGGGATTTTAGCCCAATGCTCGACAGCAGCTCGACAGGTAACTTATCTATCGAGATTTACGAAAATCAGATTTCCAGATCTGTTTTTCATGCATATCCAAGCTAATTGTGTCAGATTTCTAGATCTGTTTTACATACAAACCCAAAATCAATTTTTTTAGTTCCCAAAAATAGATCTGATATTTTTTAACCAAAAGACTTTGTTTTACTAAATAAAACAGATCTGATTTTTTTTTTCTTTTCACCAAAAACTAGTTTTTCAAATTCACAAAAACTGATCTAATTTTTTACAAATCAAACTAAATTTTTTCACAAGGCAGAATTGAATTTTCTCAAAAGAAGAGGATGGATTCATAAATAGACTTATGTGACTTAGTTTAATTAAGTTCTTCATATGTGGAACATATCATTCATGTCATGCATAAAAGGGTACATTGGTCATGCATAAAAGGGTACATTGGTCATGAGAGTCTAGAAGACCAGACTCTATCTGGGAGGAATGGGTGCCTAACACCTTCCCATTCCGTAACTTAGCCTCCGAATTTAGTTTCTTTTGGATATTTGCCCTAAAGTATTGTAAGATTTGATTCTCTCATTAATGTTTTGTTCAAATATAAAATTTAATAATTATGACAATGTTAGTATAATAACATTTATTGTTGTTGCATTTGCATATAAAATTATCACATATATTATTTAAAGGAAATATAGTATCAAAATATTCTAATGAGGTTTTAAATATATAACAAAATTTAAACATGCTCTTAATTATATAGTTTATACTAGAATAATTATGAGTAAAACCGAAGGGAAGGAAAAAGTTTTGTTGTAAAATATTAAGAAATCAAGGAAAATTCAACAACAAAAAAAAAAAGAATAGCCCTCTTTTCTACTTTTTTTTCTTTTTATAATAAAAATGAAGTTAGACTATTATAGAAGTTCTTAATTGGTATTTACTATTATTTAATTTGTATCATTATATATTTTATGTGTTTTTTCAAAGAATTTTTCTTTTATATATTCAGAGATAGAATTGTACTTAAGCATAATCTAAGTGAATGTGTGTGATGCTCCCTCCTGAAGACACAAACACCAACCTTTGCCCCCCAACCCAACATACAGTTATACTTGTGGCGTGACCAACATGCTTAAGGTGCACCATTGTGCCAATGAATTAAATTATACAATATATTAACATAGTTATTAGTATAATAATAGGTATCTCTTATAAATGTAATTTTTTGATACAACACTATCTATTCCATTATTCAAAATAAAATAAAAAACTATGACAAGTATTTAATTAGGGGAAAATGTGCACTAAAGGTTTTTGTGCGAAAATGTTATTACATCAATCAAATATCGAATATCTTTGGTATTATATCACAATTCATATAAATCATTTGATTAAATATTACTAAAATTTGATAGCTAGTGGTTTTTAGTTGTTTTTTCTTCTTTTTCGGGATTGTTCCCTATAAAAAGAGAAAATGGGAACTTCTAAAGCCTTAACATTCTTTCATAAAATGAATAGTTTTAGTTTTAGAAACAACATCCCAAAGTCTCTAAAATTCGATAATTATACAGGAAGCTAAATTATTTTTTTCCCAAAATGAATAGATATTTCAACAAATAAGTTGTGTATATACATATGTGTGTGTGTGTGTGTGTGTGTGTATTTATTTATTTATCAAAAGAATCATTAACTATAAATTAGATGATGTTGGATTCAAACTTGAATACATGCGCTTAAAATATCTAGAAGTGTCAGTTATATATCAACAATAAAAATATTTTGTTTTGTTTTAATTTGTATTATAATTAAGAAATATATAGTTTTTAATACTAAGATTTTATTGTAAGTCTTATCTTAAAATAAAATATATATTCTCCTAGAAATTATTAGATTCATTGTTTCTTCATGCAATTATACCTAGTGGTTGAAGGATTAAGTCTATTTTCTCAAGGGAATGCTAATATCTCGAGAAATATGTAATGGATTTCTCTTTGAGAATATGTGTTCCCTCCTCCCAATTTGTGATTTCCAACACACTGTTATTTTCACAATTAATGAGATCTTACGCCTGATATGTCAAAGAAAACAACATTTCACGATAGCGATTATGACTCTCCTAGGATTGAGATTCTACGAAAATAGAAGTCGTGAGTTTTCTTATTGATATGACAACTCATAATATAACAAATAGTGATCAAGTCCTATATGTCTTTTACGTTGAACCTACACCAATACGTGATTAAGATTAAATTTTTTTAATTGATATGTTACAATGCGTACAGGCAAATTTCCCAAATTATTCACTGACCATGAATTAAGATATTTTAGTTTAGAAAGAATTGGTGATTTTGATCTTTGGCACCCACATCATATCCTTGTTCTTAATTCAAGTACTATTCATCTCTTGTACATTAACATAATATCCAAATATTCATGTTGAAGTAATCTCACATATAAAAAAAATTAATTTTTATTAGATAATGTCGCACAATGGGATTTTAGGGCACAAATCCAAACATTGATTTAGATTTTGCATTACATAATCCTTTACTCTCAGAAATAAATATTACAGCTCTGCTAAAAAAATAGAAACGACTTAGCAAGGCTTGTAGCAAGTGCAAAATATGGATGCGTTGCATAGTCCAGTAGATCTAAATCTGAACTTTGTTACGCATTCTACGTTGCAGTCTCTAGGCAAACAATCTAATCTACGACTAAAAACAAATTGGCCCACCTGGCATTGTTTAGCATCCACCACCATGGGATTGTTGCCTATGATCAAGATTTAACAGAATTTAATTAGAACATAATTCTCATAATTGCACAAGCTTGAATTAGTTGGTTTGTTATCAAATAATATAACATAACAAAAAGCAACTTTTTGTTTTTCCATTTAAGGATTTTATCAACTCCTAAAAATGGCTTTTGGAGTTTTTTATTTTTGTGGTTTCACATTTTAGTAGACCATATCTCTATTTCTATAAAAATGCATATCCATAAATTGGAAAACATATCTCCTATCAAGTACTAAGATATAAGAAACAAAATGAATGTAACGAAAACTTGAGGACAAAAGAAAATATATAGACAATATAAGTACTAAATAGGTGTTTTGCCTTGAATAAAACGATGATTTCAAATATTTATAAGATGATATAGTTTACTTATAGCCACAATTATAAACAGTTACAAAAGATGAGAAACATTAAGGACATATGATGTTGGTTAAAATTAAATTGATAATGAGATATGACGGTCAATCTTGAAGTAAAAGAAAATATTTGAACTAGATGTAAACTTGCAAAGCAGAAGACCATGAAGATTTGAATGTAGTGCTTACCAACAAAAATGAAAAGAACAAGCAAACAAAGGTTGTGTCAGTGAATTAAATTTAACAATATCTTAATATAGTTATTAGTATAATAATAGGTATCTCTTATAAATGTAATTTTTTTTATACAACACTATCTATTCCATTATTTTAAGAAAAAAAAAAACCGTGACAAGTTGTTAAGTGGGGGAAAATGTTATTACATCAATCAAATATCAAATATCTTTGGTATTATATCACAACTTGAATAAATCATTTGATTAAACATTACTAAAATTTGATAGCTAGTGGTTTTTAGTTGTTTTCTTTCTCTTTTTCTTTTTTGGGATTGTTTGGTATATAAAAAGAAAATGGGAACTTCTAAAGCCTTAACATTCTTTCATAACGTGAATAGTTTTAGTTTTAGAGACAAGATTCCAAAGTCTCTAGAATTTGATAATTATACTGGGAGCTAAATTATTTTTTCCTAAAATTAATAGATATTTCAACAAATAAGTTGTGTATATACATGTGTGTGTGTGCGCGCGCGCGCGTGTATTTATTTATCAAAATAATCATTAACTAGAAGATCAAATGATGTTGGATGCGAACTTGAATACATGCGCTTAAAATATCTAGAAGTATCAGTTATATATCAACAAGAGAAATATTTTGTTTCTTTTTAATTTGTATTATAATTATGAAATATATAGTTTTTAATTGTAAGATTTTATTGTAAGTCTTCTCTCAAAATAAAATATTTATTTTCCTAGAAATTATGACATTCTTTGTTTCTTCATGTAATTATACCTAGCAGTTGTCTATTTTATCAAGGGAATGCTTATATCTTGAGAAATATGTAATTGATTTCTCTTTGAGAATATGTGTTCCCTCCTCCCACTTTGTGATTTCCAACTCACTGTTATTTTGACAATTAATGAGTTCTTACGCCTAATATATCAAAGAAAAGAACATTCTTGATAGTGATTACACCTCTCCCAAGATTGAGATTCTACGAAAATAGAAGTCGTGATTTTTCTTATTTATATGGCAACTCTTAATATAATAAACAGTGATCGAGTCCTATATGTCTTTTACATTGAACCTACACCAACACGTGATTAAGATTAAATTTTTTAGTTGATATGTTATAATGTTTATAGGAGAATTTCCCAAATTATTCACTGACAATGAATTAAGGTTTTTTAGTTCAGAAAGAATTGGTGATTTTGATCTTTGGCACCCACATCAGATCCTTGTTCCTAATTCAAACACTATTCATCTCATGTACAATAAGATAATGTTCAAATATTCATGTTAAAGTAATCTCACACATATATATATATATATATATATATATATATATATATATATATATATAATTATTAGATAATGTCGAACAATGGGATTTTAAGGCACAAATCCAGACAAAGATTTAGTTTCTTTTACTCTTAGAAATAAATATTACAGCTCTACTAAATAAATAGAAATGACTTAGCAAGGCTTGTAACAAGTGCAAAATATGGATGCATTGCATAGTCCAGTAGATCCATATCCAAACTTTGCTATGCATTCTGTGTTGTAGTCTCTAGGCAAACAATCCGATCCAAGACTGAAAACCAATTTGCCCACCTAGCATTGTTTAGCATCCACCACCATGGGATTGTTGCCTATGATCAAGATTGAATAGAATTTAATTAGAACATAATTTTCATAATTGTACAACCTTGAATTGGTTGGTTTGTTATCAAATAATATAACATAATAAAAAGCAACCTTTTGTTTTTCCTTTTAAGGATTTTCTCAACTCCTAAAAATGGCTTTTGGAGTTTTTATTTTTGTGGTTTCTCATTTTAGTAGACCATATCTCTATTTCTATCAAAGATGCATATCCATAAATTAGAAAACATATCTCCAATCAATTACTAAGAAATAAGAAACAAAATGTAAGTTATGAAAACTTGAGGACTAAAGAAAATATATGGACAATATATAAGTATTAAATAGGTGTTTTGCCCTGAATAAAACGATAATTTCAAATATTTATATGATGATATGGTTTACCTATAGCCACAATTATACAGAGGAACAAAAGATGAGAAACATGAAGGACATATGATGTCCATTAAAATTAAAAAGCTAATGAGATATAACGGTCTATTTGCCATAAATACTTGAATATATGGCAAGAATAAATTTTTCTTGATCATTTTTTCGATTAGTGATATTTGCCATAAAGTATTGTAAGATTTGATTCTCTCATTAATGTTTTGTCCAAATATAAAATTTAATAATTATGACAATTGTTAGTATAATAACATTTATTGTTGTTGCATTTGCATATAAAATTATCACATATATCATTTAAAGAAAATATAGTATGAAAATACTCTAGTGAGGTTTTAAATATATAACAAAATTTAAACATGCTCTTAATTATATAGTTTATACTAGAATAATTATGCATAAATCTGAAAGGCAGGAAAAAGTTCTATTGTACAATATTAAGAAATCAAAGAAAATTCAAAAGAAGATTAGCCCTCTTTTCTACTTTTTTTTTTAATAATTAAAATGAAGTTAGATTATTATAGAAGTTCTTAATTGGTATTTACTATTATTTAATTTGTATCATTATATATTTTATTATGTGTTTTTTGAAAGAATTTTTTAAAATATTATGAGATAGAATTCTACTTAAGCATAATCTAAGTGTATGTGTGTGATACACCGTGTTGGAGACACGAACACCAGCCTTTGCCCCCCAACCCAACAGACAGTTATACTTGTGAAGTAACCATCATGCTTAAGGTGCACGGTTGTGTCAATGAATTAGATTTAACAATATACTAACATAGTTATTAGTATAATAATAGGTATCTCTTCTAAATGTAATTTTTTTTTATACAACACTATCTATTATTTTTATAAAAAAAATAAAAATAAAAATCCGTGACAAATTTTTAATTTGGGGAGATCTACGCTAAAGTTTTTGTGGGAAAATGTTATTATATCAATCAGATCTCAAATATCTTTGGTATTATATCACAACTCCTATAAGTCATTTGATTAAATATTACTAAAATTTGATAGCTAGTGGTTTTTTGTTTTGTTTTTTTTTCTTTTTCTTTTTCGGGATTGTTCCCTATATAAAAGAAAAATGGGAACTTCTAAAGCCTTAACATTCTTTCATAAAATGATTAGTTTTAGATTTTGTTAGGGACATATTTGATGTAATTGGCTAATCCTTTGACAACACGTATTTTACTTGTATTTGGGTAGATCTAGAATGGGTTTAGTACTTCAAGAAAAAAGTGTCAAGATTGAGTATTGTAGCCAAGCAAGTTTGACCAAGAAACAAGTGAAGAACTGCTATTCATTAAAGCTCAATAGAAGGTTGACAGGATCCTTTCTATCAAGATTTAATGTTGAAGCTTGACACAAGCTTGACACAAGCTGTATCTGTCAAGAATTACGAAATCAGAATTTCCAAATCTAATTACACGCATATCCTTGAGTATTTGTGTAGGGGTTTATTTTCTCATAACCCTAGACATATATAAGGATTATTTTAAGGGTCTTCTCAAAGGGATTGCACTTGTTGTTACACGCATATTGTGACCGGAGAAAAAAATTACTCTACTTCATCATTCTCTTTGTAGAAGCTACTGCGTCTTTGCGCCAAGGGTTTTGTGACCAAGGGGTTTCTTGATCTTCATGTTGATGAACTAATGAACTTTGCAGCCAACATGTTTCTCAAGTTGGTGTGTTAGTCACGTACTGGGATTCATGCATCATTGGTTAGTCATGTAGTGGGATTTGTGCATTGAATGGAAAGATTGTTGCTACAATACAAGTCCATTTGGGTATTAGGGTAAGGGTTCAACTGTAAGTTGGTATTAGGTACTGGGATTCCTTTCACTTGTAACTGCTTGTTTTGATAATAGTGGATTCTCAGGAGTGATGATCTTAAATTCACCTAGTAGGGTTTTGCCTTAGAGGTTTTCCTTATTCTTAAACAAATCACTGTGTCAAATTTACTTCCTGTTGCATTTAGTTTAATTGGTGATTTGTTTGTGCTACCACACTTATTGCATGTTAAATTGACTTAATTGATTAACTTGGATAATTAATTAATTAATTCGCCAAAGGGGTCAATGCATTTTTGGCCTATCAAGTCGTATTAGAACGGGTACACTCTAATTAGGTTTAATCTTTGTTGTGTGATCATTGACCCCTGTTGTCATGGCTACAAACAGCATAAGAAGATCTTTTATTTCAAATACATCTTGCTTTTCTAATCTCTGTTTGATTGAGTATTTCAGAAAATGTAAATCTAAAAGTTATTTGAAAGCTACCTTGATGATTGTTGAAAATGGTCTTCGTGAGGCAAGGAAGAAACTAGACTGCCTCAAAATGAAAATGTGCAAAGGAGTTCATCTAAGAAGGGTGAAAATTAAATATTTTGTACATAAATGGCAGATGAGAGAGAAAACCATTCCTACTAATTTGTCAAGCAAGGATAAAGTGTGCTTTATGATGAAGTTTGCATCTAAGGTAATGGACACATGTTTGTGGTACCTTGATAGTGGGTGCTCAAGACACATGAGTGGAGACCATTCTCTCATCAAAGGTGGAAATGTCACTTTCAATGATGGGAGCAAATCACAAATAAAAGGGAAAGGAACTATCTCTCTACCTGGACTGCCAGACATTACAAATGTGTTGTATGTAGAAGGTCTGAGAGTGAACTTGTTGAGCATAAGTCAGATATGTGATCAAGACTTCATGGTGTTGTTCTCAAAAGGAAAATGCCTTGTGTTGAATGAGTTTGGGAAGAAACTTATAAGTGGAGTCCGCACCCTGGATAATTGCTATGGATTTGTACCTGATGCTAATATTGTGTGCAATAGTATTTGTTTGCAAAATGAAGACCTATGGCACCAAAGGATGGGACAAGCTAGCCACAAACGTCTGTCAATTGTATATAACCATGAATTAGTGTTGGGAATACCAAAGCTCAGCAGGGTTATTAATGTTATGTGTGGATCGTGTCAGCTTGGGAAACAGACGAAAGCAAAGCATCCAAGCACTCAGACATCCACTACATCTAGACCTTTGGAGCTACTACATCTGGATCTCATGGGTCCAACTAGAACCAAATCTCTTGGAGGAAAGAGATACATCATGGTTGTAGTAGATGATTTCACCAAGTATACTTGGGTTATTCTTCTAAGATCCAAGTCAGATGCTCCTAAGCACATTGAAGCTTTGTGTACAAGACTGTAAAATGAGAAGAACATAAAGATTGATCAAATTCGTAGTGATCATGGTAAAGAATTCGAGAATTCATACATGGAATCTTTTTGCACTAGATCTGATATATCGCAAGAATTCTCTGCTCCTATTACTCCTCAGTAAAATAGTGTAGTAAAAAGAAAGAATAGAGTCATACAGGAGATGGTAAGAGCCACGTTATGCAATAAAGACGTGGCCAGAAATCTATGGGGAGGAGCAGTCAGCACCGCATGTCATACAGTTAATAGGGTATATTTCAGACCCAGTACAAAGAAGACTCCCTATGAATTATGTAAGGGAAGAAAGCCAAATGTGAAGTATTTTAGAATCTTTGGAAGTACTTGTTTCATTCTCAAGGATAGAGAGAATGTGGGAAAGTTTGACTTCCAAAGCGATGAAGGAATATTTTTGGGATACTCCTCCGCGAGCAAAGCTTATCAGGTGTACAACAAAAGAACCAAAAGGTGATGGAAACTGTTAATGTTGTTATTGATGAAGCTTTAGACTCTGGTTTTGAGAAAAGCAGTGAGGAAATACCTAAGGAATTTCTTCCTTCAGAGCCTAAGGCTATTCCAAAAAGAAGTTGATCAAGAGCCTGTTTCTCTAAGTACTCCAAGTGTTGTAGAAGTCTCAGCAGATATTCCTACATCACTTGAGTCTGAAAATCATGAAGAGAAAGGACCTTCCTCAAGGATCAATTTGAATCACCCTCTTGAGTATATTGTGGGAAATATGAATGGACTTACACTAAGAAAGCGTACAATTGATAAATGTGTTGCTAACTTTGTGTCTTATTCTTGCTATTTGTCGTAGGTTGAACCCATCAAGGTTGAGGTGGCCCAAGGATACTTTCAAGTGGAAGGAGTGGATTTTGATGAATCATTTGCTCTTGTAGCTCACATGGAATCCATTAGGGTTCTCCTAGCCCTAGCTTGTCACTTGAAGTTCAAGCTTTACCAAATGGATGGGAAGAGGGCATTCTTGAATGGATTTATTAAAGAAGATATCTATGTTCCTTAGCCAAAAGGATTCATTGATCCACACTTTCCAAATCATGTGTTGTACCTCAAAAAGGCTCTTTATGGATTAAAGCAAGCACGCAGAGCTTGGTGTGACCAGCTTACAAAAAACTTGGTCTCACATGGCTTCACAAGAGGAAAATGATAGGCCAAGAATGTATTGACCCCTTGTGATGAATTAGCTGATTAATTACTCAAGTTTATTAATTAATCAAACTAACATTCAATGTACGTGGCAGTACAAATAAATCACCAACTAAAATATAATGTAGCGGAAAATAAAGTTGACACAGTGATTTGTTTACGAATGTGGAAAACTTCTAAGGCAAAACCCCCACCAGGTGATTTTAAGGTCACCACTCCCAAGAATTCACTATTATCACAACAAGCGGTTATAAGTAAAGGAATCGCAATACTTTATACGAACCTATAGTTGAACACTTACCCCAATACCCAATTGGACTTGTTCTGTGGTGAAAATCTCTCCTTGTATTGCACGGCTCCTAGTACGTGACTAACCAAAAGATGCGCGGATCCCAGTACACGACTTGACCACCAACTTGAGAAGACTGTTGGCTGCAAAGTTCTTCTGCTCATCATACGATGAAGATCATGAAGTTGCTTGGTCACAAAACTCTACGGTGTACAAACACAGTAGCTTCTTTAAGAGAAAGAAGAACTAGGGCAAACTAGGTTTCCAGTCACACTTTTCTTCACAGTTGTGGAATTGTGCTCTTGTGCAACTATACTATCTGTGACAGCCTTTAAAGCAATCCATGACAAAACCACAACAAACAAATGAACATATGAGAGAAGTCATAAATCACTTAACTCATACTTACTTGTTGAATATAATAAAGTTTATCCTAACACAAACTCTTGAAAAACTTTGCAAGAAGAAAGTTCATGGCAAGAAGACTTTGACAACTTGTATTTCTGAAACACTTTAAACAAAACTCATCAAGGCATCTTAGTGCAAGACATAAATATAAGATTGCATACAATTAGTAAAAAAAACATATGTATAAAGAGAGAAAAGAAACAACACATGTAAAGATAGGTGAAAAAAATGCAATAACAACCTCAACTATATATATATATATATATCAACAAGTACAAGGTTTGTTATCAAAAAATGATCACAAGATCCAAGGTACATGAACAATGTATCTAAAATAGAGAGAAAAGAAAAAGATACATAAAAGTCCTCACTACATCCCTCAAAATATGAACACTCCCTCTAACAAAAATTTCCTATACTAACCCTCCCCCTATGAGTATGACTACTCTCATATCCAAAACTACTCCCCCTTTTTGTCACGAGTGACAAAGGGTAAGTATATCAAGTAGACATCTCATTAGCACTGGAAGAGTTAGCACCATCATCCTAAGCATCAAGAGCATTAGTATCACCATTATCGTTCTTATCCTTAAAAGCCTCTAGAGTAGGAGGAGAAGAAGCAATGAAGCCACCCATGGCAGCCTGTCATCATGCAATATGACCAACATAGATGTTCACCTGACATAACTCATCACTAAGAGTGTCAAGCGAGCATTCACGCACACAAGCTGTGCTATGATGTCCTCGAGAGTCACACTGCCCATAGAAGAAAAGGGAGCGGATGTGGATGGAGCTATAGAAGCTGAAGGAATCATTGATTCGGACAGCCTCAAACGTAGCTGCGCCTCGCTCCGTTCAACGGTAGTAGCGTCTATGGCACATATAACATGGAAGTGGTCGAAAACAGGAAAGGGGACAGAAAAATGGTGCAGAATCCTTGTGATAGCAGAAGGGAAGATGAGCTTATCAAGAGTCACCGTATCCCTATACACATCTTTGAGTGAAAGAATGAAATGAGAGGAAAAGTCTATGGTAAGATGCTCAATGAGGGATAACAAAAACCGAGCACAGGGCTCTGTAATAGAGTTATAATGAGAGAGATGATGTAAAACAAAGTTCATAACCATGTTAATGAACCTAGGACCTTTAGCAAAGGTCAAACAAGAAGTGAACTAATGATCACCTTAATTAGAAGGACACTAAAAAAAAAAAAAAGAGGATATAAGCTCGTCTTTAGACACGGTCTTAAGACGATCATAACCAGGGTAGTCAGGATGCACTACCCTAGGGACATGGAGCACATCGAATACAATATCCGGAGTGACCACGATGAGCGTAGCTCGAACGAGAGTAGAAAAATGAGGTACTAAATAATCAAATCCATGTATGTTAGAGTAGAACTCCTGAATAAGCACGGATGGACAAGTGACCGAGACGTCACACAGTAACTCCCAACCCCTACTGTGAATGACAGTGGGTAAGTCAGTGTCAGAGAAGTCTGACAAAATGACTTGGCATTCCAAATGAATGCCTCGTTTAGAAAAGTTCTTCGAAAAGTCCTTGTGGGCTTTATCATTACGGAACTGAATATGAGAGGGGGTAGGATCAAAAGAGGTAGATGCCCTAGAATGAAGAGGATTTCAGGACAGAATGGATTTACGCTTTGGTGCCATGATGCAACTAACGTAAGAAGGAGAGACAGAGAGAGAGACAATCAGAAAAGCACCAACAAGATACAATATAACAAGAATAGAAACTTGAAGGTACGTATGCATGAAAATGCATGAGCATGTGATATGCAATAGTAAATACATCATGAGCCCAGCCTAATCCAAACCCAGCACAAAATCTTTGCAACAAGGTAAACACACATCTAAGATGCTTGAAACATTGTTATAATGCAAATGTGATGCAATGCATGACGATTTAAAATCATTTACACAAAAGCCCATCCGAAAAATTTCACAAAACTTCATCAATTTAGAAAAACCCCAAAAATTTCTTAGAATCCTAAAAATTAGGTCATAAAACATGAAATGCATGATAGATGAGAGAAATAAGATCTTACCAGAAGAAGAAAGATAAATCTAGGCCGAAATTCTCTTAGGAATGAAGTTTAGAGTGAGAGAGAGGTGTTTGGGAGGTGAAAGGATAGAAAACAATTGAGAGAGATCAAGAGAAGTGAGTCTGGTTTTGCGAGGAATCTATTTATAGAACCTCTTAAATCTTGACAAATCAAGATGTGTCAAGAGGTGTCAAGCTTTACAAGCTTGGAGAGATACATCTATCGAGCAGCTGTCCAGAGGTGTCCACAGCAAGAATGAGCTTGATGGATCGAAGAGTTGTCGAGCATCTATCGAGGAGACAAAAACTTTCTAGATAGATCGAGGAGTTATCGATATTGCGATTGAGATTGCTTTAAAAAAAAAATTTCAAGAAGAGAAAAACACAAACATGAATGCAATCAAACATGCAACTCAACCAAGGATCCAACCAACATTTTGATTTCTCAAAAACATCACTCAATCAAGAAAAAATGCCATGCATTAAGATCCAAAGCACACACACACACACTAAACAAGCCTAACCAATTTTATATTTCAAAAACAAGTTAAGATAGTTTAGTGAGCATACATTAACACAAGTAAACCTTGTGATGGCCAAATCACATTGTACCTGTACATGTATCAAAAGTAGCAAAGAATATTGCATGTTGTGTGTGAAAAAATCGTAAGATTGCAAAAGTGTCTCTAAGTTATTACGATTTGAGATATGAGTAAATCAATTTAACTCACACACGATCATAACCACTTGATGGGGACTATCACCTTCGAGGTACATCCTATAACTCCCACATCTCCTAGAATGCATGCTTGCAAACATATTCTAATGCATTTTGTTTCTTTTGCTTTCACTTTTCTTTGCATATTTTCTTCTATTAAGCATACCATGCATGGGCATATAAGAGAGAGAAAAGAAATACCCAATTATGCTAAGTTTTTTGACATTGCACTTTTGCTATGCCGAAGCATACCGATTTCATTTCATGATTGACAAGCAATAGTGGTGAGATGGTTATTTATGACTCTCTTTTAGGATTTTTTAGTCCTTCCCATCAAAAAGAGTGATATGAGTGTTAAGTACAAGAGATAACTTAATCTTACTCATAACAAACACGAGCCACAAAGCTCACTTGCTTAGTTGTGCATAAAGATGCTCATCTAAGCTATAAGCGATACAAAGTTTATAAAACTTTGTTTCATTGGCCATTCAAGGTACACAAGTACCAATGTACACAAAAACGCACTGTGTTTTGTATTTTTCTGATTTTTCAATTTTTTATTTTTATTTTTATGAAAGAAAAACAAAATAAAACAAAACTGAAAAACAACCAAACAAAAACACGTCAAATAAAGCAATGCATAAAAACAAGACTGTCTCAAAATATGAAAGCAAAACACACAAGTAATGCAAAACAAAAACAAGAGAGGGAAAGAGAAAAAGTGACTAAATCACTTGGATCCCTTTTTCCTTCCACACCTTGGAAGAACCTTTCCTTTTGGCAAACCCTTGAACCGGCAGTAAAGGGGAAGAATTGCAGCCGTTCAAGTTCAAAAGGAACATGAGGGCTTTGAGGAGATCTCCAAGAGGAGCAAGAGAGGATGGAAACTGACTTAGTTTTCTGGATGAGACCATACTATTGCTCTGTTGAGTGGCTTACTACTTGTAGCAATTAGGACAAGTATGTCTAGCTGCTCCACAGTGATGATAAAGATGCTGCTTCTTCTCTTTAGACTTTTGAGCATTACTTTTCTTAGCCCTAGGATTTTCGGTTTCTATCTTAACAAGCTTAGAGGGTGCTCCTAAGATAGATTTACCCTTGTTTATGTTCTCACTAGCTATCACAATTTTAGCATCATTATTCTCAGATTCAATATTTTTAGATGGAGAAACGAAGACAGTAGTACTAGAAGAAGCAATATTAGGAAAAGAAAAATCATACCCTAAACCGGTTTGATTGGAGGCAGATTTTTGCATGCTGAGCATCTCATCAAGCTTTGCACTTAAGGTCCTCTCCAACTGAGCTCTTACTTGGAATAGTTCCACCATAAGCGTCTTGGTTCTCTCAGCAAAGAAACTTTTTTCAAATCTCAATGCTCCAATAGTCTGATTTGCTTTATCAAACTTTGTTGAGAGTTTTTCTTGTTCAAGCTCCACATCACTGAGATTCTTGGTGGCCAACCTATACAGTTTCTCATATTTTTCGAAGACCTTGTATAACTTTGCATAGGCTATATGGATGTCACTCTGGTCATCCATCTTCTCAAATTTTGACTCCACCTAGTCTTCTTCTTCATCGACATCTTCCACAATCCCTTCAGTAGGATTGACAGTGGTGGTGAAAGAATTTAGGATTCCGTCATCTTCATTTTCAGAATCACCCTCAAGTTCGGTGTCACTCAAGGTTGCAACAAGTGCCTTGCGTTTCCCAATGGACTTGAGATAAGTAGGGAATTCTTGTTTCATGCGACCAAATCCTTAACACCCGAAACATTTGGGTCCTGAGGGAATAGTGTACTAACCGCCATCCTTAGCATCCTTCTTCCCTTTGTCTTGGCTCTTAGACTGAGAAGAACTTGATTGCCTACAGTCCTTGTCGAAGCCCTTTGCATTGGCATTTTTCATGAACTTTTTGAACTACCGAGTGATATAGGACTTCATTTTAGAATCTTCATCATCGGAAGACTCATCTGTGTCACTGCCCTTTGCCTTCAATGCCATGCTCTTGCCCTTACTTGACTTGCCAATTCTTGTCAAACCTAACTCATAAGTCTACAGATTACCAACTAGCTCTGTCAAAGGAATCTTGTCAATATCCTTTGATTCCTCTATTGCGGTGATCTTGGCATGAAATCTCTTAGGCAAAGATCTAAGCACCTTTATCACAATCTTGGGTTCAGGAATGGTTTCCCCAAGATTAAAAGCTGAGTTCACTATGTCCTTGAGCCTGGCATAGAGCTTATCAAATGAGTTATCTTCCTCTATCTTGATCTCTTCGAAGCTAGTAGTGAGCCTCTAAAGCTTCAAATCCTTAACAGCCTTGGTTCCCTCATAAGTTGTCTGGAGAATGGTCCACGTCTCCTTTGCAGTTTCAGTGGAGGATATTTTTTTGAATTCCTCATTCGTGATTGCAATGAATAAAGCATTCAATGCCCTACTTTTGAAGTTTGGCCCTTTGATCTTTGCATCATCCCAGTCAGCCGGTGCTTCTTTCGGCTTAGTCCAGCCTACCTCCATAACTTGCCACATTTTCTCATCTAAAAACAACAAGAAAGCTCTCATGCGTACTTTCCAGTATGCATAGTTAGTTCCATCAAATAAAGGAGGTACAATAAGTGACTGTCCTCTATCCATGAGAAACAAGGGTCAATGGATCACACTGCAAAGATTAAAACCTAATCAGAGTGTGTTTGCTCTGATACCACTTGATAGGCCAAGAACGTATTGACCCCTTGTGATAAATTAACCAATTAATTAGCCAAGTGAATTAAGTCAATTTAACATGTAATGTACGTGGCAGCATAAACAAATCACCAACTAAAGTATAATGCAATGGAAAATAAAGTTGACACGGTGATTTATGTACGAATGGGGAAAACCTCCGAGGCAAAAACCCCACCGGGTGATTTTAAGGTCACCACTCCTAAGAATTCACTATTATCACAACAAGCGGTTACAAGTAAAGTAATCCCAGTATCTTATACCAACCTAAAGTTGAACTCTTATCCCAATAACCAATTGGACTGGTTTTGTAGTGACAATCTCTCCTTGTATTGCACGGCTCCTAGTACGTGACTAACCAATAGATGCACGGATCCTAGTACTCGACTTGATCATCAACTTGAGAAGGATGTTGGCTGTAAAGTTTTTCTGCTCATCTTACGATGAAGATCATGAAGTTGCTTAGTCACAAAACCCTACAGTGTACAAACACAACAACGTCTTTCAGAGAAAGAAGAATTAGGGCAAACTAGGTTTTCAGTCACACTTTTCTTCACACTTTTGAAATTGTGCTCTTGTGCAACTGTGCTATCTGTGATGGCCCTTAAAATAATCCTTATATATGTTTAGGGTTGTGAAAAAAGAAAGCCCAAATATACATTCACGAATTGGATGAAACCAGCTTTGAAAAAATGAACTTCATAAATTTCGATAAATACCCTAGCTGTCAAGCTGTTATCGAGCCTCGGGCTGAACAGCTCTATTAAACCTCGATTGATACTAGCTATTAAGCTTTAATGAACAACACTTCTTCAATTGATTCTTGGACAAACTTGAATGGCTTTAACACTTGAACTTAAAACCTTGTTTCTTGAAGTATTAAACACATCCTAGATCTATGTAATTACAAGTAAAGTGTGTTTTGTCAAAGGATTAGCCAATTATATAAAATGTTTAGCCAATTATATAAAATGTTGACATATGTTTCTAATATGAATCACATATGTCCTAAAAATAGACACTCCCTCTAACAAAAATCTCCTAAGCTAATTCTCCCCCTATGTATATGACTACTCTCATATCCAAAACCACTCCCCCTTTTTTTCACGAGTGACAAAGGGTAAGTACATCAAGTAGACATCTCATCATCACTGGGCGAGCTAGCATCCTCGTCCTCATCAACATCATCACTACTAGAGCCATCATCACTCTTATCCTCTAAAGCCGGTGGAGATGGAGAGGAAGCAACAATGAAACCACCCATGATAGCCTGTCATCATGCGATACGACCAACACAGGTGTTCACCTGACACAACTCATCACTGAGTGTGTCAAGGCAAGCATCCATGCACACAACCTGTGCCATGATGGCCTCAAGAGTCACCCTGCCCGCAGAAGATGGAGAAGCGGAGGTGGATGGAGCGGTAGAAGTTAGAGGAGTCACCGTCTTGGTCGAAGCTACACCTCGCTCCGTTTAACAGTAGCAGCGTCTTTGACACACATGACAAAAAAGTGGTCCAACTCGAGATTGGAGATAGAAAAATGGCAAATGATCCACGTGATAGCCGAAGGAAAAATGAGCTTATCATGGGTTGTCGTATCCCTAGCGACATCAATTAGGGATAGAATAAAGTGAGAAGGGAAGTCAATAGAAATGTGCTCAATGAAGGATAACAAAAACCGAGCACAAGGCTATGTAATAGAGTTGTAGTGAGACAATGGATGGAGAACGAATGTCATCACCATGTTAAGGAATCTTGGACCTTTAGCAAAGGCCTAGCAATGGGTGTTCTGACTATCACCCCAAGATAAAGGTCGCTCACAAAACATAGACGTGAGCTCATCTTTAGACAAAGTCTTAAGATGATCACAATCGGGGTAGTCAAGATCTGCTACCCTCGGGACGTGGAGCACCTCAGATACAATATCCGGAGTGACCACAATGCGTGTACCTCGAACGCGAGTGAAGAAATGAGGTACTGAATAATCGAATCAGTGCATGTTAGAGTAGAACTCCTATATAATCACGAAAGGACAAGTGATCAGGATGCTACATAGTAACTCCCAACCCCCAATGTGGATGACAGTGAGTAGGTCAGTATCGGAGAAGTTCAATAAAATGACTTGGCATTCCGAATGAATTCCTCGTCTAGAAAAGTTCTCCAAAAAGTCCCTATGGGCTTTATCATCATGGAACCAAATGTGGAAGGGGGTAGAATCTTAAAAAGATGCCCTGGAATGAAGAGGGTTCCGGAATGGAGTAGATTTCTGTTTAGGTGCCATACATCAACTAACTGAAAAAAAAAAAAAAAAAAAAAAAGAGACACACACAAAAAAGCACCAAAGAAATCAATATTAATATAAAGAATTGAAGGTACATATGCATGAAAATGCATGAACATGTGACATGCAAACTAAAAAAACATCATGGGTTCGGCCCAATCCAAACCTACCAATATAAAAATTTGCAACAAAGTAAACACACATCTAAAATGCATGAAACATTGTTATAATGTAAATGTGATGAAATGCAGGATTGTTAGGGACATATTTTTATGTAATTGGCATATCCTTTGACAAAATGCACTTTACTTGTATTTCGATATATCTAAGTAGATTCAAGATGATCATTACAAGTGGTTAAATTAAAGATATGAAGATTACTCAAGAACTGCTCAAGAAAAGTGCAATTTGTAGGTCTCGATAACTCCTCGACAAAAGCTCGATCTGTCGAGATTCATTAAAGCTCGATAGATGTCTCGATCTATCGAGCTTACGGGATTCAGACTATAGCCAACAACGTTTTTACTCTAAAAGGCTATTTTTTTTATGGGTTTGTATAATTCTTATTGGACTAGGAAAGCCCAAGGTTTGTGTAAACCTATTTGGAATAGAAGAGCCCATTAAGCTGCTATTTAAAGGAGGTGAAAAAAGAAAAAAAAAAAACCCTAGAAAGCTTCATAAGGTTTTCTTTTTAAAATTCCAGCCCCCTCTTACAGAAGAAAGAGTTCTTGCTGCGTTTCTTGTACACCTTTGGGTTCTGTAACCAAGCAAAGTCTCTTGCACTAACATTGAAGATGTTATAGGTGTTTCTATGTGAAGTTGCTGCAAATCAACTACAACAATCAAAGGGTTGCTGTGGAGTTAGTCACGTACTGGGATTCGTGCAAAGGAGTAAGCCATGTACTAGGATCTACCCATCAAATTGGTTAGTCACGTACTGGGAACCGTGCATTAAAAGGAGAGATTGTCACTAAAGAACAAGTCTAATTGGATATTGGGGTAAGGGTCCAACTGTAGGTTGGTAGAAGGTATTGGGATTCCTTTACTTGTAACCGCTTGTTTTGATAATAGTGGATTCTCGGGAGTGGTAACCTTAAAATCACCCAGTGGGGTTTTTGCCTTGGAGGTTTTCCCCATTCGTAAACAAATCACCGAGTCAATTTATTTTCCGCTGCACTTTAGTTTATTGGTGATTTATTTGTGCTACCACACGTTTACATGTTAAATTGATTAATTAATTAAGTTTGGCTAATTAATCAAATTAATCAATCACAAGGGGTCTATACGTTTTTGGCCTATCAAGTGGTATCAGAGTAGGCACACTCTAATTAGGGTTTAAACTTTACTGTGTGATCCATTGACATCTATTGTCATGGAAACTCTTGATTGTTTTGATTTGCATGATCTTGTGTTGAATGATGATGATGATATTCAAGCTGCCTATTGCAAGCTTTATAAATTTTTGTATGAAATCTCTTGAATGTTTTACAAATTTAAAAGCTAAATTTAAAAGGGACAAGCTTGAAAAAGATGATTTGATTGCAAAATTGGATGAAGCCAATAATTTTAATGAGAATTTTAAAAATCAAATTTCATCTCAAATGGACAAAATTAAGAGTTTGGAAGAGCAACTAGTTGAATTTAAAACTGAAGTTGAAAATTTAACTAGTACCAAACTTGTTGCTGAGCCTAACTCAAAAGAAAAAGATTTTTATATTCCCCCATTTAAAAGGAATAATGAAGTGTTGAAGGCTAATATTGCTAGGCTGGAAAAAGGTAAACAATTTGATGTTAAAACTGAAGTTTTTAAACCTATGTCTAAAACTCCTCCTTGTCATCATTGTCATATTATTGGTCATATTAGGCCAAATTGTCCTAAGTTAAAGTCTCTGTCAACCTCTAAGGTTAGACCTCCTTCTAGGAAACCAAGTAGCTCTAAAACTGCTCATGTTTGCCACCATTGTGGTGTTTCTGGACACACTCGTCCCAATTGTTTCAAATTGTTTCCTCATAAGCAAGTGTCCAATAGGTCTCATCTTTTGTCTAAAGGCTTTGTACCTATTCTTGGTGAGTTATTAAAAGTTTTGATCTTTTTGACTAAATTTAAGGGGAATTCTAATTCCTCTATGTCCTTTAGTAGTCATACTAGAACATGTGCCTTTTCATCTTCACAGCCAAAGACTCGTGCTGTGTGGGTGATAAAGGATCCTAAGACTTAATTGTCTTTTCTACTTATCCTCTACTTTAATTCTTTCTATCTAAAGTAAGACTCTCTTTGCTTGATTTCTTATTTGCTTTTCTATCATGCTTTCATGCATATGCATCTTTCTTTCATGCTTTCATGATTGTTTGTTTGTTTTTGTTTGGTTGTTTAGTTTTTATTTTGTTTTGTTTTCAAAATATTAAAAAAAATACAAAAAATAAAATATAAAAAATATAAAAACAGTGTGTGTATGTGTACATTGGTTCTTGTGAACCTTAAAATGGCATTTGAAACAAAGTTCTCTAAACTTTGTATCTTTTGTAGCTTAAATGAGCATCTCTATGCACAACTAAGCAAGTGAGCTTTGTGGCTCTTTGTTTGTGATGAGTAAGGTTAAGTAATCTCTTGTACTTAATACTCGTATCACTCTTTTTGACGGGAAGGACTAGAAAATCCTAAGAGAAAGGCATAAATAACCATCTCACCACTGTTACCTGCCAATCATGACATGCCATCTGTATGCTTTTGCATAGCAAAAGTGCAATGTCAATGACATCTGTATGCTTCGGCATAGCAAAAGTGCAATGTCAAAAAGTTTAACATAATTGGGTATTTCTTTTCTCTCTTTTGTATACCCATGCATGATTTGCTTAATAAAATAAAATATGCAAAGAAAATAAAAGCAAAAAGAACAAAATGCTTTACATATGATTGCAAGCATGTATTCTAGGAGATGTGGGAGTTATAAGATGTACCTCGAAGGTGATAAACGCTATCAAACAGTTATGATTGTGTGTGAGTTAAAGTGATTTTCTCATATCTCAAATCGTCATAACATAGAGACACTTATGCAATCTTGCAATGTTTTTCACACACAACACGCAATATTCTTTGCTACTCTTGATACATGTGCAGGTACAATATGATTTGGCCATCACAAGGTTTACATGTGTTGATGTATGCTCACAAAACTGTCTTAACTTGTTTTTGAAATATAGAATTAGTTAGACTTGTTTAGTGTGTATGTGTGTGAGTTTTGGGATCTAAATGCTTATCATTTTTATTGTTGAGAGATGATTTTGAGAGTTCAAAATGTTGTTTGGATCAGTGGTTGAGTTACATGTGTGATTGCATTCATATCTGTGTTTTTCCCTTCTTGAAAAACTGTTTTTAAGCAATCTCGACACCTCCTCGACACCTTTCGACACCTGGCTTATTTGTCGAGCTCTTCTATTGCATCTTATCGCAATCTCAACACCTCTCAATAGCTAGGTGGATCAGTTGAGAAATTTTCTGTCTGCTCAATAGATCCTCAACACCTTCTCAATTCATCGAGGTTGGCTCGATAGCTACTCGACACCTCTCAATCGACCGAGATTCTAGTGCATGCATTATTTTCACATGTTTTGCATATTTCTTTGATCTTGTCATCCATAGCATCTTGTTCTCCTCATTCCTTCTATATTAGTTTTTTGTCTATCTCCGGTCAAGTCTTTTAGCTTTTTATGCCTTTTAACAATCGTGTCAAAAAAGGGGAAAAATTTGAGAATTGAATGTCTTTCCTTAGGGGGAGTAATAGACTTAGGGGGAGAACTTCATGTTAAAGGAAAGAAAGTTTTTGTTGTAACTAACTTAGGGGGAGAGTTAGTTTGATACACTTTGATATTGATATATATATATATATATATATATATATATATTGTTGTGTATCTTTTAGTTTTGTAACCATTTACATACATCATGGGCTGTTTCTATATTTGATGATGATGTATGTGTTTCACTCTTTATCTCAAATGTGTAGTTTCTTTTCTCTCTTTATACACATGTTTCTAATTTATTTAACTTGTCATTGTTTTCCACATGGTACCTTGATGTGTTTTGTTTAGTGCCTTTCAGGAAAGACAAGTTAAAGCCAAGTCAAGATTCCAAACCTTCTTCTTGTAGCAACTTCCAAGGTTTAGATCTTTTAGACTAGGCTTATTTATTCTATAATCTTGAGTAGAATGTATTCTAGGACATTCAATGTACTCTTGTGGTTTTGTCACAGATTGCCAAAGGGGGAGATTGTTAGGGACATATTTTTATGTAATTGGCATATCCTTTGACAAAACGCACTTTACTTGTATTTGGGTATAACTAAGTAGGTTCAAGATGATCATTACAAGTGGTTAAATTGAAGACATAAAGATTACTCAAGAACTGCTCAAGAAAAGCGCAATCTGCAGGTCTCGATACCTCCTCGACAGAAGCTCGCTCTGTCGAGATTCATTAAAGCTTGACAAATGTCTCGATCTGTCGAGCTTACGGGATTCAAACTATAGCCAGCAACGATTTTACTCTAAAAGACTATTTATATATGGGTTTGTATAATTCTTATTGGACTAGGAAAGCCCAAGGTTTGTGTAAACTTATTTGGAATAGGAGAGCCCATTAAGTTCCTATTTAAAGGAGGTGGAAAAAGAAAAAGAAAACCCGAAAAAGCTTTATACGGTTTTCTTTTTGAAACCCCAGCCTCCTTTTATTGAAGAAAGAGTTCTTGCTGCGTTTCTTGTACGTCTTTGGGTTCTGTAACCAAGCAAAGTCTCTTGTACCAACATTGAAGATCTTATCGGTGTTTCTATGGGAAGCTACTACAAATCAACTACAACAATCAAAGGGTTGTTGTGGAGTTAGTCACATACTAGAATTTGTGCAAAGGAGTAAGCCAAGTACTAGGATCCATGCATCAGATTAGTTACTCACGTACTAGGAGCTGTGTATCAAAAGGAGAGATTGTCACTACAGAACAAGTCCAATTGGGTATTGGGGTAAGGGTTCAAGTGTAGGTTGATAGAAGGTACTGGGATTCTTTTACTTGTAACCACTTGTTTTGATAATAGTGGATTCTCGGAAGTGGTGACCTTAAAATCACCCGATGGGGTTTTTTCCTTGGAAGTTTTCCCCATTCGTAAACAAATTACCGTGTCAATTTATTTTTCGCTGCACTTTAGTTTATTGGTGATTTATTTGTGCTACCACGCATTTGCATGTTAAATTGATTAATTAATTAAACTTGGCTAATTAATCCATCACAAGGGGTCAATACATTTTTGGCCTATCAAGGATGATTTAAAACCCATTTAAACAAGACCCATCCCAAAAATTGCACAAAAACTTCATCAATTTTGGAGAACCCCAAAATTTTTCAAAAAAAAAAAAAAACACCCATAAGTTAGGTCAAATGCATGAAGAATGAGGATTTTGGACCCTTACCAGTGAAGGAACACTTGATCTAGGCCGAAAAACCTTTGGGAATGAAGTTTAGAGTGAGAGAGAGTTGTTTGGGAAGTTTAGAAGTTAGAAAGGATCGAGAGAGATCGAGAAAAATGAAGCTGGAATTGCGCGCATCCTTTATATAGAATCTCATAATTCTTGACAGATTGAGAGGTATCGAGAGGTGTTGAGATTTAAAGTTCACCAAATACAACTATTGAGCAGCTATCCAGAGGTTTCCACAATAAAGGAGCTCGATGGATCGAGAAGTTATTGAGCATCTATCGAGGAGAAAGAAATTTTCTCGAAGGATCGAGGAGCTATCGAGAAGGTATCGAGATTGCGATAAAAAGAAGCTGAAGAGCTCGATAGATAGCCTGGCTGTTGAAAGGTATCGAGAAGTTGTTGAGATTGCTTAAAAACAATTTTTCAAGAAGAGAAAAATATAGACATGAATGCAATCAAACATGCTACTTAATCAAGGATCCAAACAACATATTAATCTCTCAAAACATCTCTCAATCAAGAAAAAGATCATGCTTTTAGATCCAAAACACACACACACACACACACACACTCTAAACACATCTAACCAATTTTATATTTCAAAAACAAGTCAAGATAGTTTAGTGGGCATAAACTAACACAAGTATACCTCATGATGACCAAATCACATTGTACCTGCACATGTATCAAAGATAGCAAAGAATATTGCGTGTTATGTGTGAAAAACATTGCAAGATTGTGTAAGTGTCTATATCTTACGACAATTTGAGATATGAGTAAATCACTTTAACTCACACATGATCATAACTACTTGATAGGGACTATTACCTTCGAGGTACATCCTATAACTCCCACATCTCCTAGAATACACTCTTGCAATCATATTTTAAATCATTTTGATTCTTTTTGCTTTAATTCTTCTTTGTATATTTTCTTTTAAGCATATCATGCATGGGCATATAAGAGAGAAAAAGGAAATACTCAATTATGTTAAACTTTTGGCATTGCACTTTTGCTATGCCGAAGCATACAAATGTCATTTCATGATTGGCGGGCAACAGTGGTGAGATGGTTATTTATACTTTTCTCTTAGGATTTTTTAGTCCTTCCCATCAAAAAGAGTAATACGAGTATTAAGTACAAGAGACTACTTAATCTTACTCATCACAAATACGAGTCACAAAGCTCACTTGATTAGTTGTGCATAGAGATACTCATTTAAGCTACAAGAGATACAAAGTTTAGAAAATTTTGTTTCAATGGCCATTCAAGGTACACAAGTACCAATGTACACAAATATCCACTGTTTTTGTATTTTTTCTGATTTTTCAATTTTATTTTTATTTTTTAATTTTGTGGAGGAAAAAAAAAACAAAACTGAAAAAAAAAAAAAAAAAACAAAAAACAAAAAAACAAAAACAAAAACAAAAACAAAAACATGTCAAGCAAAGCAATGCATAAAAACTAGAATGACTCAAAATAAGAAAGCAAAACACACAAGTAATATAAAAACAAAAAATAAGAAGGGGAAAGAAAGAGAGAAAAAAAAAAGTGACTAAATCACTTAGAGCCTTTTTCCTTCCATACCTTGGAAGAACCTTTCCTTTTGGCGAATCCTTGAACCAGCAGTAAGGGGGAAGAATTGCAACCCTTCAAGTTCAAAAGGAATATGAAGGCCTTGAAGAGATCTCCAAGAGGAGCAAGGGAGGATGGAAACTGACTTAGGTTTCTGGATGAGACCATATTGTTGCTCTGTTGAGTGGCTTGCCACTTGTAGCAATTAGGACAAGTATGTCTAGCTGCCCCACAGTGATGACAAAGATAATACTTCTTCTCTTTGTACTTTTGAGCATTACTGTTCTTAGCCCTACGGTTTTTGGTTTCTTTCTTAGCAAGCTTAAGGGGTGCTCCTAAGATAAATTTTCCCTTGTCTATATTCTCACTAGCTATCACATTTTTCACATTATTGTTCTTAGATTCAACATTATTTGTAGGAGAAACAAAAACAGTAGTACTAGAAGAAGTGATATTAGAAGAGGAGAAATCATACCCTAAACTTGTTCGATCAGAAGCAAATTTCTGAAGGCTGAGCATCTCATTAAGTTTTGTACTTGAAGTCCTCTCCAACTGAGCTCTAACTTGAAACAGCTTTGCTTCAAGCTTCTTGGTCTTCTTAGCCAAGAAATTAATTTCAAACCTCAGTGCTCCTATAGTCTAATTGGCTTCATTAAACTTTGTGGAGAGTTCTTCTTGTTCAAGCTCCACATCACTAAGCTTCTTGGTGGCCAACCTATATAGCTTCTCATGCTTTTCCATGACCTTGTATAACTTTGCATAGGCAGTATGGATGTCATCTTGTTCATCTATCTTCTCAAAATTTGACTCCACCAAGTTTTCTTCTTTATCCACAACTTCTACAATCCATTCAGTAGGATTGACAGTGGCGATGAAGGCATTTAGGATTCCGTCATCCTCATTTTTGAAATCATCCTCAGGTTTGGTGTCGCTCAAAGTTGCAACAGGTGCCTTGCTTTTCTCAATGGACTTGAGATAAGTAGGGCACTTTTGTTTCATATGACCGAAGTCTTGACACCTGAAACACTTAGGTCTAGATGGAACAGTGTACTTACCGCCATCCCTAGCATCCTTCTTCCCTTTGTCTTGGCTCTTAGACTAAGAAAAACTTGATGACTACGGTTCTTGTCGAAGCCCTTTGCATTGGCATTCTTCATGAACTTCTTGAATTTCCTAGTGATGTAAGACTTCATTTTAGAATCTTCGTCATCTAAAGACTCATCTATGTCACTGTTCTTGTCCTTTAGTGCCATGCTCTTACCCTTACTTGATTTCCCAATCCTTGTTAAACCTAACTCATAGGTTTGCAAATTACCAACCAGCTGTATCAAAGGAATCCTATCAATATCTTTTGATTCCTCTATCATGGTGATCTTGGCATGAAATCTCTCGAGTAAAAATCTAAGCACCTTTCTAACAATCTTGGGCTCGAGAATTGTTTCCCCAAGATTAAAGGCTGAGTTTACTATGTCCTTGAGCATGGCATAGAATTGATCAAATGACTTATCCTCCTCCATCTTGATCTCTTCAAAGCTTGTAGTGAGCCTCTATAGCTTCGAATCCTTGATAGCCTTGGTTCCTTCATAGGTTTTCTAGAGAATGGTCCATGCTTCCTTTGCAGTTTCAGTGGAGGATATCTTCTTGAACTTCTCATTTTTTACAATACTGAATAATGCATTCAATGCCCTGCTGTTGAAGTTTGCCACCTTGATCTTAGCATCATCCCAATCGGCCGGGGCTTCTTTCGACTTGGTCCAGCCTATCTCCACAACTTGCCACACTTTCTCATCTAAGGACTGCAAGAAAGCTCTCATGCTTATTTTCCAGTATACATAGTTAGTGCCATCAAATAAAGGAGGAATAATGAGAGACTATCCTCTATCCATGAAAAACAGGGGTCAATGGATCACACAGCAAAGATTAAACCATAATTAGAGTGCGCCAGCTCTAATACCACTTGATAGGCCAAGAATGTATTGACCCCTTGTGATGAATTAATTGATTAATTACCCAAGTTTATTAATTAATCATATTAACATGCAATGTACGTGACAGCACAAACAAATCACCAACTAAAATATAATGCAGCGAAAAATAAAGTTGACACGGTGATTTGTTTACGAATGGGGAAAACCTCCGAGGCAAAAACCCCACCAGGTGATTTTAAGGTCACCATTCCCAAGAATTCATTATTATCACAACAAACGATTACAAGTAAAAGAATCCCAGTACCTTATACCAACCTATAGTTAAACCCTTACCCCAATACCCAATTGGACTTGTTTTGTAGTGACAATCTCTTCTTTTATTGCACGGCTCCCAGTACGTGACTAACCAATAGATACACGAATCCCAATACATGACTTGATCACCAACTTGAGAAGGATGTTGGCTACAAAGTTCTTCAGTTCATTACACAATGAAGATCACGAAGTTGCTTGGTCACAAAACCGTATGGTGTACAAACACAGCAGCTTCTTTAAGATGAACTAGGGAAAACTAGGTTTTCGGTCACAATTTATATGAACAACTCTTTGTTTCACACTTGTACAACTTAAGCCACCTATGACAGCCCTTAAAACAATCCTTATATATGTTTAGGGTTGTGAGAAAAGAAGACCCAAACATACATTTTCTCTTCTTGAAAAACTGTTTTTAAGCCATCTCGACACCTCCTCGACACCTCTCGATACCTGGCTTATCTATCGAGTTCTTTTGTTGCATCTTATCGCAATCTCGACACCTCTCGATAGCTAGGTGGATCGATCGAGAAAGTTTATGTCCCCTCGATAGCTTCTCGATAGCTGTTCGATCCATCGAGGTCTACTCGATAGCTCCTCGATACCTCTCGATCGGTCGAAATCCTCTGCATGCATTTTTCCACGTGTTTTGCATGTTTCTCTTATCTTGTCATCCATAGCATCTTGTTTCATTACATTCATGCATTTATATGGATTCTTTGTACCCCCTTGATCATTTTTGATCATCTTTATGTTTCTCGAGTGAAGCTTTCTAGCTTCTTGTACCCATTGTCAATCGTGACAAAAAGGGGGAGAAATTAGAGAATTTGTGGTTTCTTTCTTTAAGATTCTACAAGTTAGGGGGATAAATACATTCCTTTTTAAGGGGGAGTTGTGTTTCATGTTGTTAGGGGGAGTATTTACCTCCTTGTTGTTGTAGGAGCTACTTTTAGCTTCTTGTTCTTGTACCTTAGGTCTTGTGACCATATTTACATACATTGTGCTTATCTTTGATATATATGTAATGATGTATGTTTTCTTCACCTATCTCTACATGTGTCTTTTCTTTTCTATCTTTATACACATGTTTCTTTAATTTGTATGCAATCTATTATTTTTGTCTCACACTAAGATGCCTTGATGAGTTTTGTTTTAAGTGTTTCAGAAATACAAGTTGTCAAAGTCTTCCATGCCATGAACTCTCTTCTTGCAAAGTTTTTTAAGAGTTTGTGTTAGGATAGATTTTATTGTATTCAACAAGTGAGTATGAGTTGAGTAATTTATGACTTCTCTCATATGTTCATTTGTTTGTTGTGGTTTTGTAACGGATTGCCAAAGGGGGAGATTGTTAAGGACATATTTTATGTAGTTGGCTAATCCTTTGACAAAACGTACTTTACTTGTATTTGGTAGATCTAGGATGTGTTTAATACTTCAAAGAACATGTTGTTCAAGTCTAGTACTAAAGCCATGAAGGTTGGACCAAGAAACAAGTGAAAAAAAGGTGTTTACTAAAGCTAGACACTTGGTGGACACCTGCGGATAGCTGCTGGATACTTGGTGGATAGTTGCTCGACAGATGCTATCTATCGAGGCTATCTATCAAGGTTACGAAAATCAGAATTTTTAGATCTGATTTTTGGGCCAGGCTTTTGTATTTGTGTAGGGTTTCTTTTCTCACAACCCTAAGCATATATAAGGCTTATTTTAGAGGCTGTCACATAAGAGAATACAAGAAGAACATATGCAAAAGGTGACCGAAGCCTTATTCTCTCAAGAAGAAGCTACTGCGTCTTTGCACCTTAGGGTTTTGTAACCAAGTGCTTCTTGATCTTCATTGTTGATGAAGTTAAGAACTTTGCAGCCAATATCTTCTTCTCTAGTTGGTGATTGAAGTCACGTACTAGGATCCGTGCAATTGGTTAGTCACATATGAAGATTCGTGCATCAAATGGTGGCGTTCATATATTGAAGAGTTCAAAGGTTCTGAAGCGATAGAAGGTTTTTGCTATGAGTTCATTTACAGAAATTGTAGAGTCTAGGGACAAAGGTTTTGTACTAAATCTGAAACTTCTCGTTACTATAGTGAATTACTTTTCAGGAAGGTTTCCCCTCAGGTTTTTTACTGTAAAACTGGTTGGTTTCATTAGTTTTCCTGGGTCATCATCTCTTGTCTTATTTATTTTTCCACTGCACTTAGTTTTGACATGATATTGATGTTTTGACATGATATTGATGTTTTTTTGTTTTAACAAGTTTTATGCATAATAAATCTAATTAACAACTTGGGTTTAAAACTTGTTAATTCTATTAACCGGGGTCTAAAATTTCCCAACATTTATGATGAGTACGATTAAGTAATCTCTTATACTTAACACTCATATCGCTCGTTTTGACAGGAAGGACTAAAAAAATCCTAAGAGAAAGGCATAAATAACCATCTCACCACTAAATCCCACTAATCATGTATAACATCTGTGTGCTTCAACATAGCGAAATTGTAATGTTTAAGCTTACATAATTGGGTATTTCTTTTCTCTCCCCTATATGCCCATGCATGCTATGCTCAAAAATAAAAATAAAAATATGCAAAGAAAATCAAAAGCAAAAAGAATCAAAATGCTTTTAAATATGGTTGCAAGCATGTTTATAGGAAATGTGGGAGTTATAGAATGTACCTCAAAGGTGATAGTCCCCATCAAGTAGTTATGATTGTGTGTGAGTGGATTTGATTTTCTCATATCTCAGATTGTCATAATATGAGACACTTATGAACTCTTGCTATGTTTTCACACACAACACACAAATTCTTTGCTACTTTTGATACATGTGTAGGTACAATATGATTTGGCCATCACAAGGAATACATGTGTTAATATATGCTCACTAAACTGTCTTAACTTGTTTTTAAAATATAAAATTGGTTAGACTTATTTAGTGTGTGTGTGTGTGTGTGTGTGTGTGTTTTGGATCTTGAATGCTTTGCATATATGTTGAGAGATGTTTTGAGATCTTAATAGATTGATTGGATCTATGTTTGAGTAGCTTGCTTGTTGCATTCATCTCTTTGTATTTTTCCCTCCTTGAAAAACTCCTTTTCTTCAAGCTCGACAGCTTCTCGATAGATCCTTGGCAAATTCTCTTTTATCGAGCCCCTCTTTCTTCTTGTCTTAACAGATCTTAACGCAATCTTGATTTATCAAGGTTTTTGGGTTTCTTCTCAATAGAAGCTCGACAGCTTCTTTGATCCATCGAGCAACTTTCGGTCTGGTTGATAGATTCTCGATAGCTTCTCGATCCATTGAGGTGTTTTTGCTGTCGACAAATCCTCGACAGCACCTCGAAAGATACATTTCTATACAGATTTAGTGCTCGACAAATCTCGAAAAATATCTCGATCCATTAAGCTGTGATTTCTATTTAAGGTCTGAGCGTGAATCAGATTCATTTCTCACTTCTCTCTCTCAACAGAAAACCTCTTTCTTTCCCTACAAACACCTTTTTCTCACTCAAATCTCTTTACCCACTGAATTTTTGACCTATATCAAGATCAAATCATTTGGAAAGCTTCCTAAACCCTTATTTCTCATGCATTCATGCATTTTTAGACCTTGGTTTTGGAGTTTTTGAAAAAATTTGGAGTTTTTGAGTTTTTTTGTGAAATTGTTGTGTTGGGTGTTTTTTATTTGATATTATATGCCTATGCATTGCATTCTCATTGCATTTTAACAATATTTCATGCATTTAAATGTGTGTTTGATTTTTGGAATGTGTGCTGGTAGGTTCAGATTGGGTTTTACCTATGATGCAATTTTAAATTTTGCACGTCACATATTCATGCATACGTATCTTTTTTTTCCTTTCTATTTCTAGTTTATGATGTGTTTTTCTCTCTTTCTCTCTCTCAAATAGACTGCACATGGCACCTAAACGCAAATCTACTCCAGCTCAAAATCCTCTTCGAGGTTCTGGGTCATCATCTTCTTTAAATCCTCTTCCCTCTCTTCACGTTAAGTTCCGTGATGAGAAGGCCCAAAAGGACTTCTTGGAGAACTTTAAAAAACGTGGCGTTCATCCGGAGCGCCATGTTATTCTGTTAGACTTTTTTGACACTCCTCTCCCTGCCGTCAGTGTTCAGTAATCCTTGGGTTCTAATTCATTATTCCATATGTCATATCCTGTGGTAGTGGTAGATGTCCTATCCATTAATTCTTCCCATGTCATCATGAAGCATTCGGGTAGGTCATAGATCAGGTCGGACGGATCCTTCCTATTCTCTTCTCTGATCATCAAGCAATTAATCCTTGGTCCTTTCCTGAAATTGTGATTGGGCAAAGGATTATTAGTGATGCTAGGCCTTGTAGGCGACGCAATCACTTTTTTGTCTATTAGATCTTGAATTGCATGATGAAGGGAAAAACAATGGTCGGTATCATGACCAGGGCCCTGGGGGTAAACACATCTTTTATTAACATCAAATTGTGAAGGCAAGGGATTTAGAATTGGACTTGGATCTAACAGTTTCAGTAACCCTTTGGCTTTCAGCTTGTCATACACTTAACTTATGGGCATATGCAACTCATGAGATTCTCTCCTAGGTCTAGGCCCTTATGTACCTGCTCAAGTGCAATGGGTGCAATCAATTGGTAAGGATTGTTTTTATGGATGTTGGAAATGTTTGCAGACTTAGATCCTACATTCTTTTTAAACCTTGGTGTGTCATCAGTCTTTATGGTTCCATTGTTTATAGTATCCTCAATTTGGGTTCCAGCAACAATTAGAGCTTTAAAATTAGGAAAGTATTGTGCAAACAAATATTTATGATACACAGGTAACAAATTCTTTACAACCATGGCTAATTGTTCTTCCTCACTCGGCCTATTCATCATCTGTGCGGTCTTAGCTCTCCACTTGGTGATGAAAGTGGAGAAGGACTCCTTTGGCTCTTGCTTGGTAGTCTCAAGGTCTCTTCTTGTGATGTCAACTTCTGTATTGTACCTGTATTGCTTGTGAAACTCTTGGCAGATGTCCTCCTAACTTCTTGCTCTTGCATCATCTAGGTTGAGGAACCATCTAAGAGTGGCTCCGCTCAGTGTGCTTTGGAACATTTAAGCAAGTACTTCCTCGGTCACGCCTAAGGGCTGCATAGCCCTCATGTACATCTTCAGATGAGACTTTAGGCAACCGGTCCCATCAAACTTGTCAAGGGTTGGCATCTTGAACTTGGTTGGCAATCTTGCATTAAGGAACAATGAGAGAGAGTTGTAGTCCATAAGGTCCTCTATTTTACGAGCTCTTTTAATCATCTCCTCCATTTTACAGGCTCTTTTAATCATCTCCTCCATTTTATTCATCCTCTCGTTGATCTTCTTCTCATTCTCTATGGCTGGTGGATCATGATCAGTCTTGTCCTCCTCTTGATTGCTCTTCAAATTCTAGAACTGTTGCATCATACGATTCACGTCTTCCTTCAGCTGAATATGACTAGCTACCATATTGTTGAGTAACTCTTAGGTGTTCATGGGTTCCTCTGGGTTTGGTTGTTTGCCTTCCTCTACCATAGTATGGGAAGCTTCAAACTTCCGGTGGCTTGAACTACCTTGGAGGTCGAAGATGGGGTTGTGATGTTGCAACAGTGGAGTTTCTTCTATGCTTGACGACTTCAATATGGTGATGGGAGTGACAGGTTTGGAACTTGAGCTACTGGCTTGAGTGTCAGACTTAGGTTCTCTTTGTAGCCTTCCTTCAGATCTTGACCAAATTCTCCCCTAATGATAGGCTTGGTCGAGTTAATCAAAGCTAAGACCTCATCCACATCCATCAATCAACCAAAACAAATACACACAGCATGCAATGCAACTTTAACAGGACCGACCTTAGGATAGGTTCTATGTCATTACGCTGTAGGGTTGGTTTGTTTTTTCATTGTTTCCCATAGCTAGGACGTTACACCTCTCAACTTGTAATGCAATGAACATTACGTTGGTCCAGTGACTTTGGGCTATGAGTTGGCGAGTTCACCACTGGGTTCCCAAATCTAATGAAGACCGGTGATCCATGGTTACTACCACCACAAAATTGTTGAAAAAGGGTGCATACATATTGTTTGGATGGCACACATAATGACAGTTAGGGAAAGATTTTAACAAATAATACATACAACACAATATCATACAACAAAATATATTACAACATCCCATCAAACATAAACAAATAACTATATCATGCAAGACCATGCAAAATAATGGTACATATTTGGTCACTTAAGTCTAATACGAAGCTTAGCCCTCGACATCTCTAGTGGAGTAGCCACTATGAGAGACCTCGAAAGTGCCTCTCAGAAAAAGAGAGATAGATTTTTGTGGTGTGCTTTTTAGGGCACCTCTCTTTTTGGGTAAGTGGTGTGGAGCAACCATTATTTTTTATGTACAAAAAATAAGAAAAACTAAATAAAACTACATGACTGAATTATTGAATAAAAAATACAAATTTGAAGATTTGAACTTTACATGACTTTGGGTCCTAGTTGCAATCTACCAAATATAGATGGCTTTTGTCCTAATTACAATCTACCCAAAATAAAAACAAAGATAAAATTAGATCTACTTAACCAAAAAAAATCTAAATCCGAAGGCTAGGTTACAGAATGAGAAGGTGTTAGACATCCATTCTGCCTAGACAGAGTTTGGTCTTCTAGACTCTTGTGACTCATGTACCATTTTATGCATGTCATGAATGATATGTTGAAAATGTGAAATAAACTAAACAACACAAAACCATTTATGAATGTATCCTCTTTTATTTAAAAAAATCAAATCTATTTTAATGATTAGAAAGAAATTGATTTTGAAAAATAAGATCTATTTTTGTATGTGTAAAAAGAATGATTTTTAAAGAAAAAATTCAGATTTTTTTCTATTTAATAAAACAATTTTTTTTTTCTTTTTTTGGTTTGTTAAAAAATTCATATTAGTTTTTTAATAGATAGAAAAAAATGGTTTTGAGTTTTGTAAAAGATCAGATTTGTTTTTGTGATGATAAAACAATGTTTTTTTTTTATATAGCAAAAAAAATCAAATCTATTTTTTATATTTGAAAAAGATATATTTTTTTTATGTAGAGGATCTCATTCGTCAAATAATTTCATGCTATATGACTCAAACAAAACAAACAACAAAACAATAACTCATGATCTCTTTCCTTACTTTAAAAATCTGCATGCATTAAAAAAAATCAGATCTATATCTAAAAAGATACAAAATTTATTTTTGTCTTAAGAAAAATTTAGATCTACATCTAAGGAAGATGTAGATTCATTTGATTTTGAAGAAAAATTCAGATCTACATCTAAGAAAGATGTAGATCCATTTATTTTGTAGAAAAATTAATTTAGTGCATGCAGATCTTTAAAACTAAGAAACAAATTATAGTGACAATAAAAGAATTAAGAGTATATTTTGATTAACAAATCAGAATATGAGTATTCAAAATAAGAAAGCATGCACCATCATGATTAGAGAAACATAAAAACAAAAAGGGTTAGAAAGCAACCTCTTGCATGAGCACCCATTTTGCTTGAGAGGATGTTTTAGGGTTCAAAGAAACTTATTCAGTTCTCTTTGAAACCTAAAAACCCTAATTCTTGTAACAAATCTCAGAGAGGATCAAAGAATATCAGCAATTTGTAAGTCTTAAAACCTATGCCTCTTAGAGTGTAAAAAAAAAGTCCTGGATTATGAGACCAGACTCTATTTATAGAAACCAAAAATCTCTAAAAAATAGGCACGGATGATTAGGATGTGAATCCGGACTCATCCTTTTGCGAAATTGTCAAAAAGGGTGTGCATCATCGTCACCTGAAGGCTGTTGGGCCAAAGCCCAACCAGGGGCAATTCAGCACTTTCAAAGTGCCGAATTGGCTCTTGGATGCCAAACATACTTCCATGTTCAGGTGCCATTTGGACTCTCTTTCTAGGGTTTTTTTACCAATCCTTGTATCTAGACGTGTTTTCATTCTTCATCCATGATTTTTTTTTTATCTCTTTTCTAGATAATTCAGGCCTTTTAAGAATAATTATCTTGAACAATTATCTTGTATTTAAATCTCTTTAAATAAACCTTGATAAAGTTCAGATTATCCACAATTTTATTGTTATCCAACCATCTATTTTATTCCTATGCATGCATCCCTATCTTAAACACTAATTATCAACCAATCACAAAATTATTTAATTAATTTTAATTGTTTGACCAATCAAAATTAACTTAAACTAATTGTGTGTGGTTGACTCTTCCTAGACACAATGGATATGGACCGTGCAAACTTGATCATGCGATATCTTTCGATCCGATGGTTCGATTTAGAAACCGGACCCATTGTGGCGATCATCAGAATCTCAAGATCATTTTTATGATGTGCAATGAATGAATATGCAAGAATAGATTGATGCATGTGATGCGAAAGACAAATAATGCGTGTAATGCAAGAATGATTTTTTGGGTACATGGATGGTCACTCCAGACATCTTCCTTGATTAAATCATGGGTGCAAAATCGAGTGACTACAGGGTGGACCTGGCGGAGGGTGTATAGCTCCCTTGTGGAAGGACTGATTTTTACCATAGCACATGTTCAGAGTTTAGGTATGGAGATGGGGAGGTGTTAGGCACCTAACCCCACCCGACCCCTAGTTCGACCTCCACTCACTGTGTTCCAAATCCTAATCCTATCAAAGGGTCTTCTAATAGGCTATCTAAACTCACACACACTGACATGCATCTAAACATGAAATCATGGTATATTGTCCCAAAAACCCTAACATTCATCTATCATGGCATTCATTCAATATTACTCAAAGGCAGAAAATTTTTTGCAAGGTAGTAGCATAAAAAAAGTATAATCATCAAGCATACCTCAAACATAGCATGGCATCATCAACCAAACAATATTCCAAGTTCATCAAGCAACTCATGTCAACCCACCAAAATGCATGTCCATGTAATTGCTAGGATGTGTGCCCTTAAATCCTATTGTATGATGCTATATGTATTTTATTATGTATGACTTAATGTTATGTTTAATAAAGTTGTTTTGCTATTATCTAAAATAATGGTAACATGAATATTGGGACATTATCATATAATCCATGAGATGCATAGTATATGATTTATGTGAAAAGTCACAGAAGATATAAATCACAAATTCTTTGTAAACTCAGAATTTTAGTTCGTAGTTGGTGATGAAATTGGGCATTTTATCTGCGAAGACTATAACATATCAACTAAGATGATTTGTCTTGATCATGGAAATTGAGATTTCTAGTTGATATGTTGATATGAGAGTTAAAACATATTGAACTGGACTGGTATGAGATTTATTATTCTCCTAAAGACTGTCAAATGAATAATAAACTCACGACTTATATTTGCATGAACTCTTAATCCTGAGAGAATAATGGACTTGATCATGAGGTGTAGGTTGCTTTGATATATCAAGAGTGAGATCTAGAGTTACGGTCAAAACCCCAGTATGTTGGGCAACCACATTTAATGTTGATGGAACATATATTCTCAAAATGGAATTCATAGTCTCTTAACGGAGATACAAAATATTCCCTTAAGATAAGTTTAATGGGTTTGTTATTTAGAATGTTAGGCCTAACTACTTTAGTAAATAGTTACTAGAGTATATATTTATGAGATTGGATTTCATAAATATATGATGAATAACTTAAAGGATTAAACTGGGTACTTAAGGATAAGATGTAATTTACAAAGTAGCAGTCTACATTTATGACTTTGTATTACTACGAATATTTTATGAAGAGGTTGCATGTACAATAAAGTCTTGGGATATAATTTAGAGATAAGGCTTAGAGTGCAACTATATTTATATAGTGGTATTAAATATAGCTAATGGTAACTTTGGACTTGTCAAGAGTTGACAGAAAAGCCCAAGGCCCATTGGAGCTAGTGTCTTATTGGTCCCTTTTGGTCCTACTTCAAGCCACACACTTAAGCCCAATTGGAAAGGCCCAAAAGGCCAGCCAGTTAGATAATCGGTTAGACACAAAGGGAGAATATACAGAATTTTTGGTAGAGAATTTTGTAAGAACACTATTGTGAAGTGGTGTATGAAAGTATTAGATACTTTGACATTCTCCCTTTGGAACTGATTGAGTGACCACACATCTTGGGCTTTAGTGGAATTGGAGTGAAGATTGAAAGTGTTCCCAAGCGATTTTTTGATCTTCAGTTTTGAAATTCACCGCTCCAAGGTACACTCTCTTGTTCTTAAGTCCTGAAACTTATTTAGTACATGTTAACTTTTATGAATGAAGTAGATCCGTTATTTTTCCGCTATGCACATTCATATTTTCCTACAGTAATATGCATGACTTATCTTACTTACCTCATTGTATCACAACACCTATGCATCAATGCAAGTTCATTTTCATGTGCATGTTCATTATGATTTATCAATCATAAACCTTAATCATACAATTCTATCCAAGAGAGATTAAAACATGTCCCAAGACCCAAAACATGTGAAAAAGAATTAAGCAAAACCTAAGACTTGCATTAAATTGAACAAAACATAGAACCAAAAAAAAAAAAATCTAAGTTTCTGGGTTCAAACCTACGTACGTGTTAGGACATATATGATTGGATGTGAGGAACATATGTCATCATTTTATGTATTTGCTAATCCTTTGACAAAACGCACTTTACTTGTAATTGGGTAGATCTAGGATGTGTTTAATGCTTCAAGAAACAAGGTTTCAAGTTCAAGTGTTAAAGCCATGCAAGTCTGTCCAAGAAACAAGTGAAGAAGTGTTGTTCATTAAAGCTCGATAGCTAGCATCTATCAAGGTTTAAAAGAGTTGTTTCAACCCGAGCTTCGACAGCTGCTCAACAGTTAGGGTATCTATCGAGGTTTATGAAATTCAGATTTTCAGTTCTAATTTTCATCAAATCCATGAATGTATGTTTGGGCTTTCTATTCTCACAACCCTAAAGATATATAAAGATTATTTTAAGGGTCATATTAGGTTGCACAGCCGAGAGCACAGCTACACAAGAGCATAATTCCTTAAGTGTGACCGAAAACCTAGTTTGCCCTAGTTCTTGAAGAAGTTACTGTGTTTGTATACCGTAGGGTTTTGTGACCAAGCAACTTCGTGATCTTTATGTGTTGAAGAACAGAAGAACTTTGCAGCCAATATCCTTCTCAAGTTGGTGATAAAGTTGCGTACTGGGATCCGCACATCTATTGGTTAGTCACGTACTGGGAGCCATGCAATACAAGGAGAGATTGTCACACAGAATAAGTCCAATTGGGCATTGGGGTAAAGGTCCAATTGTAGGTTGGTATAAGGTATTGGGATTTCTTTACTTGTAACCGCTTGTTTTGATAATAATGGATTCTCAGGAGTGGTGACCTTAAAATCACCCGATGGGTTTTTGCCTTATAGGTTTTCCCCATTCGTAATCACCATGTCATTTAATTTTCACTGCACATTTAGTTAATTGGTGATTTGTTTGTGCTGCCACGCTTGTTGCATGTAATTGAACTTAATTCATTCACTTGGTTAATTAATTGGATAATTTATCACAAGGGGTCAATACATTTTTGGCCTATCAGTACGCATGCAAATGCCTACGTATGTAAGGACATAAGGTGGCATACATAGGCAGGAGCCTGTGTATGCAAACCTACCCTGAAACTAGCAAGCATACACAAATCAAAACCTAATGTAAACAACCTAGCATGCTTCCTAAGTAGACAAACAATGAACCTAAACAACAAAAAGAAAATAGGGATAAAAATAGACAAATAAAGAGATAAAAGCAAGGACTAATACCTCACACAAGAAGCTTTATAGAGCTTGATTTTGACTTGTCCCCTTAGACAATCTACAAAAGAAAATACCTAGAGGCTTAGTTAGTTTAACTAGAAGGCTTTGAACTAAAATAAGTCCTAGCTAAGAAACTTTAGTTTAAGATGTTTTCTGAAGTAAAAAACCTTCTCTTTGAATCACTTTTTTTTGGAGAGGATTCTCTATATCTTGGGAAAAGGATCAAGGGACCTTTTATAGTGTCCAAAGAGAAGGAGCGGAGGCGATTCCAAGCAATGTGGGATTGCCTCTGTCGAGATTTTGTAAAATACTTGTCTTGCAGGGTTTATGGAACCCTAGCAGCGTACGCAAGCTTGTGACCGTGTACATAGGAGTTAAGGATGCATATGCAAGCTCAAGGCTGTGTACGCACCCTTAGGGTTTTGTAAGGATTTTTATCTCTTCAAAAGCATCTTTCAAATAAAGTATTTCCATAGCTAGACACCAGATTAGCCCTATACCTACTAGTGTTACTATCATTGGGGAACGGGGGCTTAAGTTGTAAGGGCTACAAAATGAGGTGTCTAAAGCTGCTCCATTTCCTTTCCTTGCTTAGATAACCACTCACCCCGAGAACGTCCGTCAATTCCTCTATAAGTATCCTTACCCTTTTCATTGTATTTTCTCTAGTATAGTAATAAGGTTTGCTAGGCGAGTAAACACTCCTGAAGCAGTTTTGGCCTTTAAGGCCAGGTACAATATTCCTCACGATGTATTCATTGAATACTATTTGCAAGAGGCTATTGCGGACCAAAGGGTACTAGGGGCAATTATCATTCCTTTGATTGCTGTGATAGAGTGGGGTGTTAGGTTCCCCTTTAGTCGCCTCCTCCTGCAACTACTTTGATTTATAGGCTTAGTCCTGACTAGTGTTAACCAAACCTTTACCAAGTGGCTGGGTGTGTAGACAAACTATATAACCAATTTGGCTTGAAACTCACCCACCATGATAAGAACTAAGTATATAACTATTGTGATAAGCTATCAACAGGCTACTACTTCAAAGTTCGCCAAAGATGAGTCAATCTAATTTTATGCTTCCCTGATTCCAACAAGAATTCCCAAAGGGAGTTCTTGAAGGTGACCAGGAACTGGCAAGCCTAGGAGATCTCCTGCCCAACCACTCCACAGATAGAGCCAATTGTGGTGGTTTCTTTCCAACGACTTTGAGCTCATTGTGCTTGAAACCCCAATTAATTTGTGTTTTGTTCTGGGTTTAGCCCACAACAAGAGATTCCAAAAGAATTCTGGCTGGTGAATGATGGTTTGGAACGATTGTGTGGTGGTTATTTGCTAGAAATTAGACTATCCAAGGAGAATATCACAAAATTGAGGTGCCCCTTTGGGTGTCCCGAGTTAGATCACTTTTCCCAAGTACTGTGTTCTAGTTTCTCACTTTTTTCATGTGTTTCTCTCCCCTAAATGAAGTTCTGATCCCCTCACACGCATCCCCTCCTTCATTCTTATACCCTCCCCCAAGTGGACCCATCATGATGATTTAATATTCTGCATGTGTGTGTAAATATGAAATTTGATAACTGTCTAATTAATAAAAAAACAAATATTATATGAAAATCATGATATGTAAACTTGTGAGCCTCAAATTTTAAGTTGCAAATATTATGTGGTCAACTAAAAGCCCATCTTAGATTTTATATATGTTTTAATAACATGAACAATGTACAAGAAATTTGGACAAATTATGATTCTCTCTATTTTTTTTAGATAAAAAAAAATTTAAGAATTATAATAGTTATTAATAAGCATTTATTGTGATTTTTTTGTATAGTTAAATATTTTATCATTTAAAGATTTTTTCTGAAAGCTCAATAGTAAAACTACTAGAGCTTGTTTAGGCCCCCAATTTCAAAATAATTGCTTAATTGCTTTTAATCTACTCAACTAAGTGTGTAAGAGTTGGCCAAGTTGCTCGCCACTCGCGAGATGCTGTCAATCACAAAACTCTTCAACTTCCAGCATGTGCTCCTCACGTGGCCTTTTGGCAGTTGCTCCACTTGCGAGCCAATTGCGAGTTCATCTGTCTTCACAGTTCTTCACTAATTTCTCACACTTAACCCATTACATTGAATCCCACAAACGTATAAGGAAATGATTGAGAAATACAATCAAATTTGACACAGAATTAAAGCCAACAAAATATAATTGAAAATCACAACTTTACATTGTCAAACTATAAAAGTTGATAATTGTGATGGTATTATAAATTAAAATAATAATAATAATAATAATAATTGGGATAGTTATTAATTGGACATTTATTATCATTGTATTTGTAGGTGTAGATGTAACTACTTATTCTACCATTTAAAATAGAGAAGTGTTACATCCACAATATTTTCATAACAAATCATAGGTGGTTAGTTATTATTGGTTCTAATTTGAACTTATCACTGAAATTTTTTTTTCCCCACTGCTAACAACCTGTAACAACCTGCCACTTAGGATTTGCTGCGAAAATGTTATGGACATAGTATTTCTCTTTAAAGTATGATGTGCTTATATTTTAATAGAGTATATGAATATAAAATATATTTAAAATCAAATAGAAAATATATGTTATAATAATGATTTGTAAATATGCAAGGCCTCAAAAACTAATACGTCAAACATTTTGTGTGTTCTATAAAATATATTTAAAACAATTTTTTTTGTGCATGAGTATATGGGATGTGTTCAAATTAAACATTTTTTACATCAAAGTTTTGTAGCTTAATTAGCAACTTCTTATGCATAAAGTGCTTGAGAATCTAGAAGGGAAAATATTTGAGCTTGAAAGTCTAGGAGGGAAAATGTTCGAGTTGCAAGGTTAGTAACATATCATAACTCTTGCAACTCAAATACCATAAAAGATTTGAGTGTGTCTTTCTTATCACCAATTAGTTTTGAGGTGAAGTTGCATACCTCACAATTTGAAAAATAGTATCATAGACATGTTCAAGGGTTTGAGTTGGAGGAGCATCATTGTGAGGGGGGAGGGGGGCACACAATTTGACTTCCTACAGCCGCTCTAAAAATAAGCCTACGTGTCACAATGTCAAATGCCATAAAAAATTTGCATGTGTCTTTCTCTTCACCGATTCGTTTTGAGGTGTATTGACACAATTCAAAATCCATCTAAAAATAGATTTCCAAAATATTTAATGCTTAAAAGATATCATTAAATACTCAATTAATTTCCACCTAATTTACCTAATTAATAGCATTTTTTCTCTCCTTATTTATTGCATGTTTAGCTGGTACTTGTAAAATTGTACTTTCTCGTCTCAAATTGTTGGTCATATCCTATTTTAGGATATCCTAAATTTTGTCATTTTTTTTTTCAAATTAAAAACCATTAATTTACTAAGTTTCCTATTATGTCCATACCAAACAAAAGCGTTTTTTAAACAATGAGTTTTTTCTGAGAACTTTGTTTAAGGGTAATTTCGAAATTTTTTTATTTTTAATCAAGAGACAAGAAATAAATGATATTTCCTTAAAAAGTTAGGTTTTCAAAACCAACAATTGGAGATGGAGGAAGTAATAATGAAAGGAGTCCAAATCTTCTGTCCCACTTTTCCTGCTCCACCTTATACTCCACCAATAAAAAATTGTCACGTGTTCACCTAATTAATTAAATACTACTATTAATTTATAACGGTAGCATTAATAAGTCAATAATGATAGTATTTAATTAATTAGGTGAACACGTGACAAGTTTTTATTGATGAAGTATAGAGTGGAGCAGGAAAAATGGGACAAAAGATTTGAATTCATAATGAAAGTGGGGAAAAAAACTCATAAAAGTGAAAGGCAAGAAATAAGGAAAGAGAATAATACATAAGATTTTTTTCTATCTCCTAAATTATTTATTGCAAATTTTTGTAAAAGTTAATTTAATAAAGAAAAAAAAATTGTAAAATTCACACTAATTGCACCACTTAATTGCTTTTTATTGAATTGTCATTTTAAAAATCACATTATTAGATTAGATATTTTCTATGTCATTTAACACATAGGTCTGTCCTTGGATATTGGTGCAACTGTTGAGCGAGATATGTAGTTATCTATAGTACCATAATAAACCGTTCAAATTGTAAATTTTTCTCTTTTTATCCCTTTAGAATCAATTGGAAAATGTTGCTTTGCGTTAGAGAAACAATTTAAAGGAGGAACAATATCTAGCATCATAATAGATTCTACACGACATGGCAAAATATACTAAGAAAGTAAGACATGCCAACAATCCAGTTGACTAGTTGTGTCAAAATATCATGAATCCACTGAGATTTGGTGCTCTCAGTGTTTCTGAAGATAGTTCTATGCCAGTCTAGATTACTTGAACACCAAATTGGTGCTTAAATAATAAATATCAAATCATTAATCATCTGCTCATTGCCTGTAATCATGTTCCAGAGAATAAATGGTTAGGCATTTACACTTCAGAGAGAGAATCAAAAGCTAAATGCAACTTTTTTTGTTGCTTTAGTAAAAATTTCAATTCTTGATGAAGTTTTTCATCAAGTTTTCTTCATAAGATCTCCTACTCTCCTCTTGACTAAAAAGAGAAATAAATTGGAATTATAATGCATTTCGTGAAAACTTTAATATTCCAAAATTTTTGAATTGATTAGGACGAGAACATATAGGACATAGGTATTCCAGTAAATAAAGAGATATCCCCTCGTTTGATTTAGTTTATCCGTCAAAATTAAGCAACGACTTATAAAATCCATAGATTAGAGCTATATACTCTCAAATTTCAATCATTATAAGATGATATATTTTTCTTGATTTTTAAAATAATGAGAAACTGCACGTAAAGAGAGATGATGATCGGTTTTTTTGAAGAACAAAATGATTTGATTTTTAAGTTTTCCTTCATGTGTAAACTAACAAAGTGGAAGTCCCATAAAATTTAATTAAAAAAAAAAGAGGCTGAAGAGTGTGAAGTAAGAGGAATGAAGTACGTACCAATATTCATGTTACTATTATTTTTAGATAATAATAAAACAACTTTATTAATCACAAGATTAAGTCATACATAATGTCATACATAATATCATACAATAGGATTTAAGAGCATACATCCTAATAGGTTATTTGTTTGTTCTACCACGCCATTACATGTAATTTGATCTAATGAATTAACTTGGGTAATTAATTAATTTGCAAGGGGTCAATTCATTTTAACCCAACAAGTGGTATCAGAGTGGAGACACTCTGATTAGGTTTTAATCTTTACTATGTGATTCATTGACCCCTGTTTGTCATGGATAGAGGACAGTCTCTTATTATACATCCTTTATTTGATGGCACTAGCTATGCATACTAGAAAGTAAGCATGAGAACTTTCTTGCACTCTTTAGATGAGAAGGATTGGCAAGCTGTGGAAATTTGCTAGGTGAAGCCAAAGGAAGCACTGACTGATTGGAATGAGGCCGAGATCAAAGCGGAAAACTTTAACAGTAGAGCATTGAATGCCTTATTTAGTGCAGTGACCAATGAGGAGTTCAAGAAAATATCCTTAACTGAAACTGTGAAGGACGCATGGACCATCCTCCAGATAACCTATGAAGGGACTAAGGCTGTCAAGGATTCAAAACTTCAAAGGCTTACTACAAGCTTTGAGGAGATCAAGATGGAGGAGGATGAGTCATTCGATGAGTTCTATGCCAAACTCAAGGACATAGTCAACTTATCCTTTAATCTTGGGGAAACTATTCCTGAACCCAAGGTTGTAAGAAAGGTGCTAAGGTCTCCGTCTGAAATATTTCATACCAAGATAACAGCAATTGAAGAATCAAAGGACATTGACACCATTCCTTTGATGGAGCTGATTGGCTACTTGCAAACCTATGAATTGGGTTTGACTAGACTTAAGAAAAGAACCAAAAGTAAGAGTATGGCATTGAAGGCCAAAAGCAATGAGGTCTTCAGATGATGAAGATTTCACAATGAAGTCCTACATCACTGGGCAATTCAAGAATTTCATGAAGAATGCCAATGTGAAAGGTTTTGACAAGTACCGTAAGCAATTTAGTTCTTCTCAATTCAAAAGTCAAGATAGAGGAAAGAAGGATGCTAAGGATGGTGGTCAATATACTATTCCCTCCAAATCAAACTGCTTTGAATGTCAAGGTTTTGGACACATGAAACAAGAATGTCCAACATATCTCAAGTTGATTAGGAAAAGCAAGGCTCTTGCTGCTACCTTGAGTGATACCGAGCCTGAGACTGAGTCAAATGATAGTGATGATGAGGGAATCTTGATTGCTTTCACTGCCACAGTGGATCCTACTGAGGGGATCGTAGAAGTAGTGGATGAAGAAGAGAACTTGGTTGAATTCAAGTTCAAGAAGATGGATGAACCGGATGACATCTATATAGCCTATGCAAAGTTATACAAGGTATCTAAAAAGTATGAGAAGTTGTATAGGTTGTCCACATAAGAAGCTCAGTGAAGTGGAGCTAGAATAAGAGGAGCTCTCTACCAAGGTTAATGAAGCCAATCAAATCATTGGAGCATTGTGATTTAAGAACAATTTCTTGGCTGAAAGAACCAAGAAGCTTGAAGCAGAATTTTTCCAAGTTCAAGCTCAGTTAGAGAGGATTTCAGTGCAAAGATGGATGAATGAACCTCTAGAAATCAGCTTCTGGCAAAACTGGCTTGGGGTATGAACTCTATAACTCTTCTTATATTGCCTCTTCTAGTAGAACTATTTTTATCACACCTGCTAATAATGAAAAGCCTGAAAATAATGAAGCTAAAACTAAAATAGCCAGTGAGAACATAGATAAGGGAAAATCTATTCTAGGAGCACCCTCTAAGATAGAGAAGAAAGAGAATAGAAACCCTAAGAGGAATAAGGTTAAAAATAAGAAGTCTCAACCAAAGAAGTTGCATTTTTTTCATCACTATGGAGCTTCGAGACAAACTCGTCCAAATTGCTATAAGTGGTTAGCCACTTAACAGAGCAATAATGCATTATCATCTGGTGGTCAAGGTCAAATTCCACCATCTTTGGTTCCTCTTGGAGATCTTCTCAAGACCTTCATATTCCTTTCGAACTTGAACAATTTGAATTCTTCCCCTCACCTTCGGAACAAAGGTTCAACTCTAGGAAAGGATCTTCCTCCAATTCCAAAGTGTGGAAGGAAAAAGGCTCCAAGTGATTAAACCACTTCCTTTCTCTCTTGTTCTTGCATTATTTGTTTGTTTTGCTTTCTTGTTTTTGAGTCAGTTTAGTTTTATGCTTAGTATGTTTACCCGCTTTTGGTCTTTTTTTTTTCTTCAGTTTTGTTCTACTTTGTCTTTACATAAAAAAAAATAAAAATAAAATTGAAAAATCAGATAAATACAAAAACAATGTCTGTTTGTATATATTGGTACTTGTGTACCCTAGATGGCCATTGAAAAAAGGTTTTCTAAACTTTGTATCTCTTGTAACTTAGATGAGCACTTTAATGCACAATTAAGCAAGTGAGTTTTGTGACTCGTGTTGGTGATGTGTACGATTAAGTAATCTTTTATACTTAATACTTATATCACTCTTTTTGACAGAAATGACTAGAAAATCTTAAGAGAAATGCATAAATACCCATCTCACCACTAAAGCCTGCCAATCATGTATAACATCTATGTGCTTTGGCATAGCAAAATTGTGATCTTTTGGCTTACATAATTGGGTATTTCTTTTCTCTCTAATATGCCCATGCATGATATGTTCAAAAAGAAAATATGCAAAGAATATAAAAGCAAAAAGAATAAAAATACTTTTAAATATGGTTGCAAGCATGTTTCTAAGAGATGTGAGAGTTATATGATGTACCTCAAAGGTAATAGTCTCATCAAATAATTATGATTGTGTGTGAGGGTATTAGAGTTTCTCATATCTCAAATCATCATAATATGAAAAACTTGTGCACACTCGCTATGTGTTTACACACAACACGCAAATTTTTTGCTACTTTTGATACATGTGTAGGTACAATGTGATTTGGCCATCACAGGAGATTCATGTGTTGATATATGCTTATTATGTTAAGATGTGTGCCCTTAAATCCTATTGTATGATGTTATGTGTATGACATTATCTATGACTTAATGTTTTGTTTAATAAAGTTGTTTTATTATTATCTAAAAATAATGGTAACAAAAATATTAGGACATTATCATATAGTCTATAAGATGCATAGTATGTGATTTAGTCACAGAAGATATAAGTCACAAGTTCTTTGTAAACTTAGAATTTTAGTTCGTAGTTGGTGATGAAATTAGACATTTCATCTGTGAAGACTATAATATATCAACTAAGATGATTTGTCTTGATCATGGAAATGGAGATTTCTAATTAGTATGTTGATATATTGTAAGAGTTAAGACATATTGAACTGGACCGCTATGAGATTTATTATTCTTCTAACGACTATCAAATGAATAATAAACTCATGACTTATATTTGCATGAACTCTTAATCCTGAGAGGATAATGGACCTGATCATGAAGTGTAAATTACTTTGATATATCAGGAGTGAGATCTAAAGTTACGGTCAAAATCTTAGTATGTTGGGCAATCACATTTAGTGTTGATGGAACATATATTCTCAAGATAAAATTCATAGTCACTTAACGGAGATACAAAATATTCCCTTGAGATAAGTTTAATGAGTTTGTTATTCAGAGAGTTAGGCCTAACCACTTTGGCAAGAAGTTACTAAAGTATATTTTATGAAATTAGATTTCATAAATATTTGATGACTAACTTAAAGGATTAAACCGAGTACTCAAGGAATTAAGATGTACTAATCTACAAAGTGACAGTCTTCTTTCATGACTTTGTATTACTACGAATATTTTATGAAAGAGTTGCATGTACAAAAAAATCTTGGGATATAATTTATAAATAAGGCCTAGAGTGCAATTATATTTATATAGTGGTATTAAATATAATTAATGGTAATTTTGGACTTGTCAAGAGTTGACAAAAAAGCCCAAGACCCATTGGAGCTAGTGTCTTATTGGTCCCTTTTGATCCCACTCCAAGCTACACACTTAAGCCCAATTGGAAAGGCCCAAAAGGCCAGCCCAATCATATAATCAGTTAGTTACAAAGGGAAAAACATATAGAATTTTTAGGGGTGAACAACAATAACACTATTGTGAAAAGGTGTGTAGTAAGTGTTAGACATTTTAATATTCTCCCTTTGGAAATTGATTGAGAGACCACACATCTTGGGCGTTAGTGAAATTAGAGTGAAGATTGAAAGTATTTCCGAGTGCTTCTAATCTTCAATTTTGAAATTCACCGCTCCAAGGTACACTCTCTTATTCTCAAATTCTAGAACTTAAGTAGTGCATGCTAACATTTATGAATGAAGTAGATCCGTTGTTTTTCCGCTGCGTATCTGTTTAACATGTTTTGAGTTTTGGAATTATTGACAATAGTTTCATGTTGTTTGAAATTATTTTTCTGCATGGCTATTGAAAGTATTGTTTGATAAAAACTTATATTGATGTTATGATGTTGTTTAATTTTGAGTTTAAGTATGTTAAATTGAAATTTAAGGCTATAGCATCAATGTAATTTAGTTTTGATATCAATTTATATTCATTATGATTGTATGATGGTTGTTTTGTACATGAAAATGTTGAAAAACTGTCTTAGAAAAATTCTGGAAAATTCGAAATTCGTGATGCTCGATCGATCGAGCATCGATCGAGCTGACAGAAGTTTTCATGATCGATCGAGGATCTGTCGAGCATCGATCAAGCTTCACAAAATTGTTTCTCGATCGATCGAGAATCTGTCGTGGATCGATTGAGCATCCAGAACTTTTCTCGATTGATCGAGCATCTGTCGAGGATCGATCGAGGACTGTGGATCCAGAATTTTCTCTTAGTGTTTTTACATATATAAAGAGCAAGGCTATTTGTAATTTTTTTTATATATGTTTTAAATTTTTTTTTTTAAAAAAAAACCTTTATTTTAAAAACATCTAGTGGGAGAGAGATACAAGGGTTGCATCTCAGCCTCCATTGTTGGTTCATAGTAGTGTGAAATATATACTTTGTATTTACTTCGAGCTTAGCATTCCATGAAGAGAGTATTTATTCCATGGTCCTACAAGATTGAATTTCCTGGTTTATAGTGGTTTGATCAAACACCTTATCTTAGCTTTGAGCTTTGCATTCCATGCGGAAGGTGTTTTATCATGGTACTACAAAATAAGCTGGTTAAAGGGATGGAATGTGGCTACATATGATTCTAAAAAATGGTATACACTAGACTAAGTATTATAGTATCCTCTATGCTGAGTTCTTACTATTATTACTTAGAGGCTAAATTTAAAAACGACATATTGTTAGTGTTTGATAAGAGTTATCATGATAGCACCAATAATAAGAATAGCTCTCAATCAATCATAGTATTTAATGTTCACCCTATGCTGAGAGATATTGAATATGGGATTGGGTTGTCATTGCATATATTATGTTATGGTTTTATTAAGGTTCCATACTATATGTTTATATGCTAAATTGATAATGTCTAATTTACCTATTATATTCATGTTTATTATTTTTAGATTTGAACATGGCATCATTTAGCCCACTTGTTTCTATTCTTAATCAAAACAAACTGACTAGATCCAACTATGTTGACTGGAAAAGAAATTTAAACATTGTATTAACAGCTGAAGAGCACAAATATGTGCTTACTCAACCATGTCCTAGCTTTCCTTCATTAGATGCTCATTCTGAGGAAAAACAATGATATGATCGTTGGTAGAAATCTAATGAAATGGCCAAGTGCTATATCCTAGCATCCATCTCGAATGTTCTACAGCATCAAATGCAGGATGTAGAACTAGCTTCAGACATTATGCAAATTCTGAAGGAGATATTTGGTGAGCAAGGTCGTTCAGCAAGGCAAGAAACCATGAGTCAAATTTATAATACCAAAATGACTGAAGGTAGTTCAATGAGAGAGCATTGTCTTACAATGATCTCTAATCTGAATACATTAGAGGTTTTAGGTGCCGATATTGATGGAGAATCCCAAGTAGATATGATACTCCAGTCACTACTGAAATCATTCAAGGAATTTAAACTGAATTACAATATGAACAAAAAGGTTTATTCTTTGTCTGAATTGATGAATAAATTGGTAGCGGCGGAAGGCATCCTTGGTACTTCTAGTGTTATAGCCAATGTAGGTGAAGCTTCTACTTCTCAACCTAAGTCGAAAGGCTTGGGTAAGAAGAAGAAGAAGAAGGACTTCACTAAGCAAAAGGGTAAGCAAATTTCCTTAGGGGTTGTTGACAAAGGAAAAAAGATCAAAGGAAAGTGTTTCCATTGTGGTGAGAAAGGATATTGGAAGAGGAATTGTCCAAAGTTCAAGGCTGCCAAGAACAACTGTATGAAAAGTTCATTCCTCCTTGAAATATGTTTAGTACAAAATCCACAAATTCCTAGTGTGTGGATTCAGGTTGTACTAATCATATCTGCAATTCTTTGCAGGGGTTCCAAGAGACCAGAAACCTTCATGAAGGGGAATTATTTCTTACTTTGGCTAATGGTAGCAGGATTCTGGTTGTAGCTGTTGGTGTTATTAATTTGTGCTTTGAGTTTAGGGTTTTAATATTGAAAGGCTATCTTTATGTACCTAATGTTCGTAGGAGTTTAATTTCTGCAACTTATTTAGGTAAAGATGGATATTGTGTTATCTAGAAAGACAATATTGTAATAAAGAAGGATAAAATGTTTATCTGTTTTGGCAATATTATGGATGGTCTTTATATTTTAACTCCTGCTAAGCATGAATTATACAATTCTAAATTAGATAGTAACTCTCATGTAAAATCATTAAAGAGAAAGTTTCCTTCTAATGATGCATATCTTTGGCACTTGCGTTTGGGTCATATTAATTCAAATAGGATTCAAAGACTAATCAAAGATGGACTTTTACATCCCATGTGCTTTGAGGGATTTCCAATTTGTGAATTTTGTTTGGAAGGTAAAATGACCAAACGACCTTTTAATGCAAAAGGTAGAAAAACCCAAGAGTTGCTTGAATTAGTACATACGGATATATGTGGTCTTATGTCAACCCAAGCTAAAGGAGGTTATGAGTACTTCATCACTTTCATGGATGATTACTCAAGATATGGTTATGTGTACCTAATGAGATGGAAGTCCGAAGCCTTTGAAAAGTTCAAAGAGTTTAGGGCTGAAGTTGAGAATCAATTTGGTAAACGCATAAAGGCCATTCGATCTAATCGAGGTGGCGAATACCTTCTTGGGGATTTCAAAGATTATCTAATTTAAAATGGGATTGTATCTCAATTAACTGCACCTGGAACTCCTCAACAAAATGGTGTAGCGGAGAGAAGGAATATGACTCTTTTGAAAATGGTTAGGTCCATGATGAGTTTCTCAACTTTACCAATTTCTTTTTGTGGGTATGCCTTAGATACAGCAATACATCTTTTGAATTTAGTTCCATCAAAATATGTTCCCAAAACACCTATGGAATTGTGGAGTGAGCGTAAACCTAGCATGAAATATCTCCACATTTGGGGTTGTCCAACACATGTGTTAAAAGGAAAGCGTGATAAATTGGAATCGAAATCGAAAGTGTGTTTGCTTGTGGGTTATCCAAAAGAAACTAGGGGATATTTATTCTATAGTCGTAAGGATAACAAGGTTTTTATTAGTACAAATGCTAAATTCTTGGAAAATGACTATATGAATAATTTTACTCCTAGAAGTAGAGTTCTATTGGTTGAAATGAATGAATCTATAATTCAACAACCATTGGATAAAACTAGGGATGATGTGACTGTATTGGATACACCACAAGGTACTACTCATGAGTTGTTTAGTACACAAGTACCTCGTCGTAGTGGGAGAATTGTTTGGCCTCCTATAAGATTCATAGGTTTGGAAGAAACTGATGAAGCTATCTCTGAACAGGTTGAATCGGATCCCTACACTTATGAAGACGCAATGAATGATATAGATGCACATCATTGGATCCAAGCTATGAAGTCTGAATTAGATTCAACGTATTCCAATTAAGTTTAGGATCTTGTAAAGGCACCTAACGGTATTAAACCTGTTGGTTGTAAATGCGTTTACAATAGGAAGAGAGGGATAGATGGAAATGTTGAAACTTTTAAAGCAAGACTAGTAGCGAAAGGGTATACACAAAAAGAAGGCATTGACTATGATGAAACTTTTTCACTAGTAGTCATGCTTAAATCTATCAGAATTCTCTTATCCATTGTTGTGTTAGGATTAATGCCCTTAAATCTTATTGTATGATGCTATGTATGATATTATGTATGACATTGTGTATGAGTTAATGTTGTGTTTAATAAAATTGTTTTATTATTATCTAAAATAATGGTAACATGAATATTAGGACATTATCATATAGTCCATGAGATGCATAGTATGTGATTTATGTGATTTAGTCACAGAAGATATAAGTTACAAGTTCTTTGTAAACTCAAAATTTATAATTCGTAGTCGGTGATGAAATTGGGCATTTCATCTACGAAGACTAAAACGTATCAACTAAGATGATTTATCTTGATCATGGAAACGGAGACTTCTAGTTGATATGTTGATATGTTTTAAGAGTTAAGACATATTGAACTAGACCGCTGTGAGATTTATTATTCTCCTAATGATTGTCAAATGAATAATAAATCTCACAACTTCTATTTACATGAACTCTTAATCTTGAAAGGATAATGGACCTGATCAATAAGTGTAGGTTGCTTTGATATATCAAGAGTGAGATCTAAAATAATGGTCAAAACCTCAGTATGTTGGGCAGCCACATTTAGTATTGATGGAATATGTATTCTCAAGATGGAATTCATAATCTCTTAATGGAGATATAAAATATTCCCTTGAGATAAGTTTAATGGGTTTAGTTATTCAAAGTGTTAGGCTTAACCACTTTAGTAAAGAGTTACTAAAGTATATATTTATGAAATTGGATTTCATAAATATATGATGAATAACTTAAAGGATTAAATCGAGTACTCAAGGATTAAGATGTAGTAATTCTCAAAGTGGCAATCTATATTTATGACTTTGTATTACTACAAATATTTTATGAAGGGGTTGCATGTATAATAAAGTCTTGGGATATAATTTATTAATAAGGCCTAGAGTACAATTATATTTATATAGTGGTATTAAATATAATTAATGGTAACTTTGGACTTGTCAAGAGTTGATGGAAAAGCCCAAGGCCCATTGGAGCTAATGTCTTATTGGTCCCTTTTGGTCCCACTCCAAGCCACACACTAAAGCCTAATTGAAAAGGCCTAATAGGCTAGCCCAATTAGATAATCAGTTAGTTATAAAGGGAGAAACATACAAAATTTTTATTAGTGATATAAAAAACAGTGTGTATGTAAGAGTGAGACACATTTTCATTCTCCCTTTGAAAACTGATTGAGAGACCACACATCTTAGGCGTAAAGTGGAATTGGAGTGAAGATTAAAAGTATTCCCGAATACTTCAATCTTTGTTTTTGAATTTCACCACACCAAGGTACGCTATCTTGTTCTTAAATTCAGAAATTTACATAGTGCATGTTATCAATCATGAATGAAATAGATCCTTATTTGTTACTTTCGCTGTGTGTTTTGTATGAGCTACAAAACCAATTTTTTCGAACATGCTACTCATTATGATTATGAGATTTGGCAAATAGATGTCAAGACTGCATTTCTTAATGACAATCTTGATGAAGAAATCTACATGTTGCAACCGGAAGGTTTCATAGCAAAGAACCATGAGCATATGGTATGCAAGTTGAAAAGGTCCATGTATGGACTTAAGCAAGCATTTAATTCATGGAACATCAGATTTGATCGGAAAATCAAATCATTTGGTTTTGAACAAAATCTTGATGAACCATATGTGTACAAAAGACATCAAGACAAAGTAGTAATGTTCCTAGTACTTTATATTGATGACATTCTACTCATTGGAAAAGATGTAGGAGTAATGTCATCGGTTAAAGTTTGGTTGTCAAGCCAATTTGATATGAAAGACTTGGGCGAAGCTAACTATATTCTAAGGATCAAGCTTTGGCAAGATCAAAAGAATACGATGTTAGGCTTGTCACAAGCTGGATATATATATAAGGTATTAGAACGGTTTAACATGTAAAACTCCAAGAAATGATTACTTCCTTTTAGACATGGAGTTCCTCTATTTGACGACCAAAGGCCTAAGACTCAAGAGGAAGAAAATATGATGAGACAAGTTCCTTATGCTTCTGCAGTAGGAAGTTTCATGTATGCCATGCTTTGTACTAGATCGGATATCTGTTATTCAGTTGGCATGGTCAGCCGATATCAATCAAATCCAGGACCAAAACATTGGCAAGCTGTAAAGCATATTCTCAAGTATCTATGGAGAACGAGAGATTATATGCTTGTTTACCAGTGTGAGGATTTGATTCCCATTGGCTATACAGATTCAGATTTTCAGTCAGATCTAGACTTTAGAAAATCCACGTCGGGTTGTGTTTTCACCTTGGGAGGTGGAGCCATAAGGTGGGGGAGTGTTAAGCAATTTTGTATTGCTGACTCCACCATGGAAGCTGAATATGTTGCTGCTTGTGAGGTGGCAAAGGAGGCTGTTTGGCTCAAGAAATTCGTTTATGATCTTGGTGTTGTGAGAATTGAGCAAGTTCCTATTACATTGTTTAGTGACAATAGTGGAGCGGTTGCACAATCCATGGATCCAAGGAATCACAAGAAAGGAAAGCACATTGAGACGTAATACCACATCATTTGAGACATTGTTACTCGAGGAGATGTGGTTGTAGCAAAGATTGATGGTGGAAAGAATCTAGCGGATCCCTTTACCAAAGCTTACCCTAAAGGACTTTCAAGTCACATTTGAAAGAGATGGGAGTTAGATTCGTGCACAATAATCACATTTGTATGATGCTATGTGTATGACATTATCTATGACTTAATGTTGTATTTAATAAAGTTGTTTTATTATTCCCTTAAGATAAGTTTAATGGATTTGTTATTCAGAGAGTTAGGCCTAACCACTTTGGTAAGAAGTTACTAAAGTATATATTTATGAAATTGGATTTCATAAATATATAATGAATAACTTAAAGGATTAAACCAGGTACTCAAGGAATTAAGATGTAGTAATCTACAAAGTGGCAGTCTTCTTTCATGACTTTGTATTACTACAAATATTTTATGAAGGGGTTGCATATACAATAAAGTCTTGGGATATAATTTATAAATAAGGCCTAGAGTGTAATTATATTTATATAGTGGTATTAAATATAATTAATGGTAACTTTGGACTTGTCAAAAGTTGACAGAAAAGCCCAAGGCCCATTGGAGCTAGTGTCTTATTGGTCCCTTTTAGTCCCACTCTAAGCCACACACTTAAGCCCAATTGGAAAGGTCCAAAAGGCCAGCCTAATTAGATAATCAGTTAGATAGAAGGGGAGAAACATACAGAATTTTCAGGGGTGAACAATAATAACACTACTGTGAAAAGGTGTGTAGTAAGTGTTAGACACTTTAATATTCTCCTTTTTGAAACTGATTAAGAGACCACACATCTTGGGCGTTAGTAGAATTGGAGTGAAGATTGAAAGTGTTCCCAAGTGCTTCTGATCTTCGGTTTTAAAATTCACCGCTCTAGGGTACACTCTTTTGTTCTCAAATTCTAGAACTTATGTAGTGCATGTTAACATTTATGAATGAAGTAGATCCGTTTTTTTTCCACTGTGTATGTTTTGTATACGATATAAACATGTTATTTTACATCACATTAAACTGTCTTAACTTTTTTTTGAAATATAAAATTGGCTAGACTTGTTTAGTGTGTGTGTGTGTGTGTGTGTGTGTGTCTATTTTTGGATCTATGGATGCTTTGCATATATGTTGAGAGATGTTTTTGAGAGCTTAATATATTTCTTGGATCTTTGTTTGAGTAGCTTGCTTGTTGCATTCATCTTTATGTGTTTTTTCTCCCTTGAAAAACTCCTTTTCTTCAAGCTCGATAGCTCCTCGAAAGATTCTTGAAATATTCCATTTCTATCGAGCTTTCTTTCTTCAGCCTCGATAGAATCTCGATAGATCTTCGATTCATTGAGATTTTTGGGTTTCTTCTCGACAGCTTCTCTATCCATCGAGCCAAATTTCTGAGCATTCTATTTAACCGATAGATTCTCGACAAATTCTTGATCCATCGAGGTGATTTTTGCATTTGATAAATCCTCCACAGTACCTTAACAGAGTCATTTCTATCGAGATTTAGTGCTCGACAGATCTCGATAGCTATCTCAATCCATTGAGCTGCGATTTCTATTTAAAGAACAAGAACAATATCAGATTCATTTTTTCTTACTTCTCTCTCGATAGAAATCTCTCTCTTGACCCATATCTTTCTCCTTCACTAAAATCCTTCAACCCACTCAAGATTTGGCCTCGTTCAAGCCTCATTCTTGTGGTATGACCTCTAAATCATCTCTTCTTCATGCTTTTCATGCGTTTAGACCTAGGTTTTGGGGTTTTTCAAAAATTTTGGGGGTTTTTGAGTTTTTCATGAAATTTTTGGGTTAGGCTTTGTGAAATTGTTGTTATATGTTCATGCATTGCATCTTTTATACATTATAACAATGTTTCATGCATTTTAGGATTGTGTGCTTGATTAAACTTGTGAGTGTTGTTAGATTTGGATTAGGTTTTACCGATGATGCTTTTACTTTATGCACGTCACATGTTCATGCATTTTTCATGCATACATTCTTTATTTTTATTTTTTGAACATTGTGTTTCCTTCTGTTCTCTCTCTCTCAGATAGATTGCTTCATGGCACCCAAGCCACGCAAATCTACTCCGGCTCGGAACCCTCGTCAAGGTTCCAGGTCATCTTCTTCTTCTGATCCTCCCATTCCTCTTCACATTCGGTTCTGTGATGAGAAGGCCCAAACGGACATCTTTGAGAACATCCAGAAACGTGGCGTTCATCCGGAATGCCAAGTTATTTTGTCGGACTTTGTCAACACTTTGCTACCCACTGTCATTCGGACTAGGGGATGGGAATCTCTATGTGAGAAACCCTCATGGTGTCCTGTCATGTTTATACAAGAGTTTTACTCCAACATACACGGCATCAACACCTTTGTGCCTCAGTTTGTTACTACATTCTGAGGTCCACATATTGTAGTTACTTCGGATCGTATATCCGAGGTACTACACACTTCTAGGGTAGCTCATCCTGACTACGGTCTGTGTCTAGAGACTAGCTTCTCTCTCACTCTTGTGAGACTCCTTCCATATGGGGTGGAAAGCTAAACACTCCATGCTCGGGTTTTGCTAAAGGCCTGAGATTCCTTAACATGGTGATGACTTTCACTCTCACACCATTGTCTCACTATAACTTTTTTTCTTCTTGCTTTGATGGAGGATCTTTCTATGGACTTTCTCTTTCACTTCATGACATATATTCTAGATGTGTACTTGGGATATTGCTACCCACGATAAGCTTATCTTTCCTTCAGCTATCACGCAGATCCTACATCACTTTCACTTTTCCACTCCTCTTTCTCCTTTCTTCACCACCATGGGTGCCATTAGCATTGGTTCTATCCAGTGGAGCGAGGTCCAATTTCGACCGAAGTGGCCACAAGTGGAGACGACTGATCCTGCAACTTCTGCTTTTCCACCATCATCTTCGGCTCCTTCTACCTCCGTAGTTGGTGGAGTGACCCTTGAGGCCATCATGGCATAGCTTCGATGGATGAAGGCTGACTTTGGTGGTCGTCTTAACTATCTCACCAATGAGATGTGTCAGATGAACACCCAAGTTGGTCGCATTGCCCGCAGATAGGCTCCCATGGCTGGCTTTGCAACTTCTCCCTCTCCTTCTCTAGAGGCCTCGCTTGATGGTGATGGTGATGATGATGAGGATGAGGATGATGCTAGCTCTTCTGGTGATGACGAGATGACAACCTCTCAATGACTTACTCTTTGTCATTCATGACAAAAAGGGGGATTAGTTTTAGGTTTAAGAATAGTCTTATACTTAAAGGGAGAGTTAGTATAGGACTTTTTTTGTTAAGGGGAGTTTGTATAGTTTTGAGGGATGTAGTGAGGCTTATATGTACTTTTCTTTGTTTTTAGTTACATTAGCCTCTTGTACACCGGTCTTGTGACCATTTTATTATGACATACATTGTACTTTATTTTCTCATATATGATGATGATGTACGTTCATTTTATTCACCTATCTCTACATGCGTTGTTTCTTTTCTCCCTTTATACACATATTTCTTTATGTACGCAATCTTTATTTTTGGTTCGCACATGATGCCTTGATGAGGTTCTTTTACATGTTTCAGAAAGACAAGTTGTGAAATTCTATCTTGTCATGAACTCTCTTCTTACAAAGTTTTTCAAGAGTTTATGTTAGGGTTAGATTTATGTTGTAATACAACAAATGGTTATGAGTTTAGTGATTTAAGACTTCTCTCATTAGTATTTGTGTTGTTGTGGTTTTGTCATAGATTGCCAAAGAGGGAGATTGTTAGGGACATGTTTTATGTAATTGGCTAATTCTTTGACAAAATGCACTTTACTTGTAATTGGGTAGATCTAGGATGAGTTTAAGATTTTAAAAAACATGTTGTTCAAGTCAAGTGTTAAAGCCATGAAGATCTGACTAAGAAACAAGTGAAGAAGAATTGTTCATTAAATTGACAGAAGTCTCGACAAAATCCTTTCTATCGAGATTAAATGTTGAAGCTTGATAGAAGCTCGATACAAGTTGTTTCTGTCGAGAATTACGAAATCAGACTTTTCAAATCTGATTACATGCATATTCCAATGTATATGTGTAGGATTTCTTTTCTCACAACCCTAGAAATATATAAGACTTATTTTAAAGGCTGTCACAAGTGGATGCCAAGAGAATACAAGCAGATTGTGACCTAGTTCATTATTCTATCTGTAGAAGCGACGTGTCTTTACGCTAAGGGTTTTATGACCAAGGAGCTTCCTAATCTTCATTGTTGATGAACTGATGAACTTTGTAGCCAACATCTTCTTCAAGTTGCTGAAGTTAGTCACGTACTAGGATCCGTGCATCATTGGTTAGTCACTATTGGGATTTGTGCATTGAACGGGAAGATTGCTGCGATAGCACAAGTCCAATTGAGTATTGGGATAAGGGTTCAGTTGGAGGTTAGTATTTGTAGGAAAATCTGATTTTGTATCTCATACAAAACACATAGAAGAAGCAACAAACAATGATTTATTTCATTCATGATTGATAATGTGAACTATGTAAATTTTAGAATTTAAGAACAAAATAGCATACCTTGTTGTGGTGAAATTCAAAATCAAAGATTAAAGTACTCAGGAATACTTTCAATCTTCATTCCAATTCCACTTTACGCCCAAGATATGTGGTCTCTCAATAAGTTTTCAAAGGGAGAATGAAAGTGTGTCTCACTCTCACATACACACCATTTCTTATTTCACTAATATAAATTATGTATGTTTCTCCCTTTATAACTAACTAATTATCTACTTGGGCTGGCCTATTGGGCCTTTATAATTGGGCTTTAGTGTGTAGCTTGGAGTGGGACCAAAAGGGACCAATAAGACACTAGCTCCAATGAGCCTTAGGCTTTTCCATCAACTCTTGACAAGTCCAAAGTTACCATTAATTATATTTAATACCACTCTATAAATATAATTGCACTCTAGGCCTTATTAATAAATTATATCCCAAGACTTTATTATACACGCAACCCCTTCATAAAATATTTGTAGTAATACAAAGTCATGAATATAGACTATCACTTTGAAAATTATTACATCTTAATCCTTGAGTACCCGGTTTAATCCTATAAGTTATTTATCATATATTTATGAAATCCAATTTCATAAATATATACTTAAGTAACTCTTTACTAAAGTGGTTAGGCCTAACACTCTGAATAACCAAACTCATTAAACTTATCTCAAGAGAATATTTTATATCTCCATCAAGAGACTATGAATTTCATCTTGAGAATATATGTTCCATCAACACTAAATGTGGTTGCCCAACATACTGAGGTTTTGACTGTTACTTTAGATCTCACTACTGATATATCAAAGCAACCTACACATCATGATCAAGTCCATTATTCTCTCAGAATTAAGAGTTCATGCAAATAGAAGTCGTGAGATTTATTATTAATTTGACAGTCGTTAGGAGAATAATAAATCTCATAGTGGCCTAGTTCAGTATGTTTTAACTCTTAAAACATATCAACATATCAACTAAAAGTCTCCACTTCCATGATCAAGATAAATCATCTTAGTTGATACGTTATAGTCTTCGCAGATGAAATACCCAATTTCACCACCGACTACGAACTATAAATTCTGAGTTTACAAAGAACTTGTGACTTATATCTTCTGTGACTAAATCACATAAATTACATACTATGCATCTCATGGACTATATGATAATGTCTCAATATTCATGGTACCATTATTTTAGATAATAATAAAATAACTTTATTAAAAACAACATTAAGTCATACATAATGTCATACATAACATCATAAAATAGGATTTTAGGGCACACATCCTAACAATCTCCCACTTGCCCTAAAGACTATTGTGCACTAATCTAATTCTCATTCCCTCCAAATGTGACTCAAAAGTCCTTTGAGGCAAAGCTTTGGTAAAAGGATCTGCTAGAATATTTTCACTTTCAATCTTTGCTACCACAACATCTCCACGAGCAATAATGTCTCGAATGATGTGGTACTTCCTTTCAATGTGCTTTCCTTTCTTGTGATTCCTTGGATCTTTGGATTGTGTCATCGCTCCACTATTGTCGCAAAACAATGTGATGGGAACTTGCTCCATTCTTACAACACCAAGATCAGAAAGGAATTGCTTGAGCCAAACAACCTCCTTTGCTGCTTCATAAGCTGCAACGTACTCGGCTTTCATGGTGGAGTTCGCAATACAAAATTGCTAAACATTCTTCCAACTTATGGCTCCACCTCCAACAGTTAAAACACATCCTAAAGTGGATTTTTTGAAATCTAGATCCGATTGAAAATCTGAATCTGTATAGCCAATGGGAATCAAATCCTCACTATGGTAAACAAGCATATAATTTCTCATTCTCCATAGATACTTAAGAATATGCTTTACAGCTTGCCAATGTTTTGGTCCTAGATTTGATTGATATCAGCTGACCATGCCAACTGAATAAGAGATATCTAGTCTAGTACAAAGCATGGCATACATGAGACTTCCCACTACAGAAGCATAAGAAACTTGTCTCATCATGTTTTCTTCCTCTCGAGTCTTAGGCCTTTGGTTTTCAGACAGAAGAACTCCATGTCTAAAAGGAAGCAATCCTTTCTTGGAGTTTTGCATGCTAAACCGTTCTAGGACCTTATCTATATATCCAGTTTGTGATAACCCTAACATCTTATTCTTGTGATCTCGCCAAAGCTTCATCATAAGTGTAAGGATCTGATTCAGCCTCTTCTGAGATAGCTTCATAAGTTTCTCCCAAACCAATAAATCTTATAGGAGGCCGAACAATTCTCCCACTACGACGAGACACCTGTGTACTAGTCATCTCATGAGTAATGTCCTATGATGTATCCAATATAGCTACATCATCCCTAGTTTCATCCATTGGTTGTTCAACTACAGGTTCATCTAATTCAGTCAATACAACTTTACTTCTAGGATTAAAATTATTCACATAATCATTTTTCAAGAATTTGGCATGGGTGATAACAAACACTTTGTTATCCTTATGATTATAGAATAAATAACTCTTGGTTTCTTTTGAATACCTTAAAAACATGCATACTTCCGTTTTAGCTTCCAACTTATCAGACTTCCCTTTCAACACATGTACTGGACATCCCTAAATGTGGAGATATTTCATACTAGGCTTACGCCCACTCCACAATTCCTTGAGTGTGTTGGGAACAGATTTTGATGGAACTAAATTCAAAAGATGCATAGCATTTTTTAGTGCATATCCCCAAAAAGAAACTAGTAAAGTTGAGTAACTCATCATGGACCTAACCATTTCCAAAAGAGTCCTATTCCTTTTTTTCGCTACACCATTTTGTTGAGGAGTTCCAGGTGTAGTCAATTGGGAGACAATCCCATTTTAAATTAGGTAATCCTTGAAATCCCCAAGAAGGTATTCGCCACCTCGATCAGATCGAATGGATTTTATGCGTTTACCTAATTGATTCTCAACTCCAGCCCTAAACTCTTTGAACTTTTCAAAGGCTTCAGACTTCCGTCTAATTAGGTACACATAACCATATCTTGAGTAATCATCCATAAAAGTGATGAAATACTCATAACCTCCTTTTGCTTGGGTTGACATAAGACCACATACATCTGTATTAACTAATTCAAGCAACTCTTGGGCTCTTCTACCTTTTGCATTAAAATTTCATTTGGTCATTTTACCTTTCAAACAAGATTTCCAAATTGGAAATCCATCAAAGTCCATGGGCTATAAAAGCCCATCTTTGATTAGTCTTTGAACCCTATTTGAATTAATATGACCCAAACGCAAATACCATAGATATGCATCACTAATAGTAGAAAACTTTCTCTTTAATGATTTTACATGAGAGCTACTATCTAATTCAGAATTGTATAATTCATACTTGTCAAGAGTTAAAATATAAAGACCATCCACAATATTGCTAGAACAGATAAACATTTTATCTTTCTTTATTACAACATTGTCTTTGAGGCTAACACAATATCTATGTTTACCTAAGTAAGTTACAGAAATTAAATTCCTATGAACATTAGATACATACAAACAATCTTCCAATATTAAAACCCTAGATTCAAAGCATAAATTAAACACTCTAACAGCTACAACCAGAATCCTGCTCCCATCAGCCAAAGTAGAAATAGCTCTCCCTCATTCAACTTTCTGGTCTCCTGGAACCCCTGCAAAGAATTGCAGATATGATTAATACAACCTGAATCCACACACCAGGAATCCGTTGGATTCTGTACCAAACATATTTTAAGAAGAAATGAACTTTTCATACCCTTATTCTTGGCAACCTTGAATGTTGGACAATTCCTCTTCCAATGTTCTTTCTCACCACAATGGAAACACTTTCCTTTGTCGACAATATTAGGATTACTGCCCTTAAATCCTATTGTATGATGCTATGTATAATATTATGTATGACATGATGTATGACTTAATATTGTGATTGATAAAGTTATTTTATTATAATCTAAAATAGTGGTAACATGAATATGAGACATTATCATATAGTCCATGAGATGCATTGTATGTGATTTATGTGAAAAGTCACAGAAGATGTAAATCACAAGTTCTTTGTAAACTCATAATTTATAGTTCATAGTCAGTGATGAAATTGGGCATTTCATCTGCGAAGACTATAACGTATCAACTAAGATGATTTGTCTTGATCATGGAAGTGGAGACTTCTAGTTGATATGTTGATATGTTTTAAGAGTTAAGACATATTAAACAGGACCGCTGTGAGATTTATTATTCTCCTAACGATAGTCAAATGAATAATAAATCTCACGACTTCTATTTGCATGAACTCTTAATCATGAGAGAATAATGGACCTGATCATAAGGTGTAGGTTGCTTTGATATATCAAGAGTGAGATCTAAAGTGACGGTCAAAACCTCAGTATGTTGGGCAGCCACATTTAGTATTGATGAAACATATATTCTCAAGATGGAATTCATAGTCTCTTGATGGAGATATAAAATATTCCCTTGAGATAAGTTTAATGGGTTCAGTTATTCAGAGAGTTAGGTCTAACCACTTTAGTAAGAAATTACTAAAGTATATATTTATGAAATTGGATTTCATAAATATATAATGAATAACTTTAAAGGATTAAAACGGGTACTCAAGGATAAGATGTAGTAATTTACAAAGTGGCAGTCTATATTTATGATTTTGTGTTACTACGAATATTTTATGAAGGGGTTGCATGTATAATAAAGTCTTGAGATATAATTTATTAATAAGGCCTAGAGTGCAATTATATTTATATAGTGGTATTAAATATAATTAATGGTAACTTTGAACTTGTCAAGAGTTGACGGAAAAGCCCAAAGCCCATTGAAGCTAATGTCTTATTGGTCCCTTTTGGTCCTACTCCAAGCCACACACTAAAACCCAATTAGAAAGGCCTAATAGGCCAGCCCAATTAGATAATCAGTTAGTTATAAAGGGAGAAACATACAAAATTTATTTAGTGAAATAAAAAACGGTGTGTGAGAGAGTGTGAGAGACACGTTCATTCTCCCCTTGAAAACTGATTGAGAGACCACACATCTTGGGCGTAAAGTGGAATTGGAGTGAAGATTAAAAGTGTTCCCAAGTGCTTCTAATCTTTGTTTTGAATTTCTCCACACCAAGGTACGCTATCTTGTTCTTAAATTCTGAAATTTACATAGTGCATGTTATCAATCATGAATGAAATAGATCATTGTTTGTTGCTTCCGCTATGTGTTTTGTATGAGATACAAAACCAGAAATTTTCCTTCGATTGGTATCAGAGCCAGGTTTTCATCTCATGATTGTATAATATGTGATTGAATTTTAGAATTTTAGAAAACCGTTATCTTTGTGTTTTCAAATTTCTGCATAAAGATATTGTTCCATAAACCTTGTGTGCATTGATCAATATATGTGATATATTGTTTTGCATGACACCAAGAGTGCACGGATTGCAAGTGGGATTGAATGGAAATTATAAAGCTTCATCCAATCCGTGTATAAATATATATGAGTTTACAATGCAATTGTTTGTAAAGTCATTGTTTCGGGATTGAAGTTTTTTTTTTTTTTTTGTTTCATGGCCCACGGATTGCAATGCCTTTTGGTAGTTATTCATTATTGGGATAACCGTTTGCAACTACCATATGCATGAACCAACTTAATGCATCACTTGGTCTTTTAATTGCACGGCTTAAACTTAATGGAATTGCATGGATTGCATGGCCTTCATGGCTTTCATGGCTTGGACCATTATTACATGACTTGGCTTTTTCAAGGTTTCTTTTGTCTTGCATATATATTATGGCCCACGGTTGAATTGCTTGGTGTGCAAATACTTGATGGCCATAAGTTTTATAATATATATATATATGTATGTACTTTACATTGACCAATTGTAAGTTATATGTAAAGTTATATAGGTATATTATATTATATTATATATATATATATATAATGTAATAATTATATATTACATATATTAATTTGTATATTATATTATATATATATATAATATGGATTTTTATATGTAATAAAGGTTTTTTATTACGTTATATATATTTATATATGTTAATGCTAGTTTAATGAAATTTATTCTTAATGAGATTAGGATTATAGTTTCAAAGTGTCTAGCATTATTATGGTTCTTAACCTTAAAAATCTTTAATTTAAAATATCTAGTGGGAGAGAGATACAAGGGTTGGATCTCATGGCCTCCATTCTTGGTTCATAGTAGTGTAAAATATATACTTTGTCTTTGCCTCAATCTTAGCATTCCATGCGGAGAGTATTTATTTCATGGTCCTACAAGATTGAATTTCCTGGTTTATAGTGGTTTGATAAACACCTTATCTTAGCTTTGAGCTTTGCATTCCATGCGGAGGGTGTTTTATCATGGTACTACAAAAATAAGTCTGTTAAAGGGATGAAATGTGATTACACATGATTCTAGACAATGGTATACACTAGACTAAGTATTATAGTATCCTCTATGCTGAGTTCTTACTATTATTACTTAGAGGCTAAATATAAAATGATATATTATTAGTGTTTGATAAGAGTTATCATGATAGCACTAATAATGAGAATAGTTTTCAATCAATCATAGTATTTTATGTTCACTCTATGCTGAGGGATATTGAATATGAGATTGGGTTGTCATTGCATATATTATTTTATGGTTTTATTAAAGTTCCATATTATATGCTTATTGCTAAATTGATAATGTCCAGTTTACTTATTATATTTATGTTTATTATTTTCAGATTTATCATGGCATCATTTAGCCCACTTGTTTCTATTCTTAACCAAAACAAACTGACTGGATCCAACTATATTGACTAGAAAAGAAATTTGGACATTGTTCTTACTGCTAAAGAGCACAAATGTGTGCTTACTCAACCATGTCTTACCTTTCCTTCATTAGATGCTCCTCTTGAGGAAAAACAGCGATATGATCGTTGGCAGAAATCTAATGAGATGGCCAAGTGCTATATCCTAGCATCTATCTCAAATGTTCTACAGCATCAAATGCAGGATGTAGAACTTGCTTCGGACATAATGCATAGTCTGAAGGAGATGTTTGGTGAGCAAGGCCGTTCTGCAAGGCAAGAAACCATGAGGCAAATTTATAATACCAAAATGGCTGCAGGAAGTTCAGTGAAGGAGCATTGTCTTAGGATGATTGCTAATCTAAACACATTAGAAGTTTTAGGTGCCGACATTGATGGAGAATCCCAAGTGGATATGATACTCTAGTCACTACCAGAATCATTCAAGGAATTCAGACTTAATTATAATATGAACAAAAAGATTTATTCTTTGTCTGAGTTAATGAATGAGTTAGTGGCGGTGGAAGGCATCCTTGGTACTTCTAGTGTTGAAGCCAATGTGGGTGAAGCTTCTACTTCTCAACCTAAGTCGAAAGGCAAGGATAAGAAGAAGAAGAAGAAGAAGAAGGACTTCACTAAGAATGATGGTAAACAAATTGCCTTAGGGGTTGCCAACAAAGGAAAGAAAACCAAAGGAAAGTGTTTCCATTGTAGTGAGAAAGGACATTGAAAGAGGAATTGTCCAATATTCAAGGCTGCCAAGAATAAGGGTATGAAAAGTTCATTTCTTCTTGAAATATGTTTGGTACAAAATTCAACAGATTCCTGGTGTGTGGATTCAGGTTGTACTAATCATATCTGCAATTCTTTGCAGAGGTTCCAGGAGACCAGAAAGTTGAATGAGGAATAACTATTTCTTACTTTGGCTGATGCGAGCAAGATTCCGGTTGAAGCTATTGGAGTGTTTAATTTATGTTTTAAGTCTAGAGTTTTAATATTGGAAGACTGTTTGTATGTACCTAATGTTCTTAGGAATTTAATTTCTGCAACTTACTTAGGTAAACATGGATATTGTGTTTTCCTGAAAAACAATGTTGTAATAAAGAAGGATAAAGTGTTTATCTGTTCTGGCAATATTGTGGATGGTCTTTATATTTTAACTCCTGATAAGCATGAATTATACAATTCTGAATTAGATAGTAACTCTCATGTAAAATCATTAAAGAGAAAGTTTCCTTCTACTAGTGATGCATATCTATGGCACTTGCGTTTAGGTCATATCAATTCAAGTAGGATTCAAAGACTAATCAAAGATGGACTTTTACAGCCCATGGACTTTGATGGTTTTCCAGTTTGCGAATCTTGTTTGGAAGGTAAGAAGACCAAACGACCTTTTAATGCAAAGGGTAGAAGAGCCCAAAATTTGCTAGAACTAGTACATTCAGGTGTATGTGGTCCTATGTCAATCCAAGCAAGAGGTGGCTATGAGTATTTCATTACTTTCACTGATGATTACTCTAGATTTGGTTATGTGTACCTAATGAAACGGAAGTCCGAAGCCTTTGAAAAGTTCAAAGAGTTTAAGGCTAAAGTTGAGAATCAATTGGGTAAACACATAAAGGCCATTCGATCTGATCGAGGTGGTGAATACCTTCTTGGTGATTTTAAGGATTACTTGACTAAAAATGGGATTATATCCCAATTGACTGCACCTGGAACTCCACAACAAAATGGTGTAGCAGAAAGAAGGAATAGGACTCTTTTAGATATGGTTAGGTCCATGTTGAGTTATTCGACTCTACCAATTTCTTTTTGGGGATATGCACTGAAAATGGCAATGCATATTTTAACTAAATGCAATGGAAAATAAATTTGACACAAGTGATTTATTTACGAATGGGGAAAACTATTGAGGCAAAACCCCACCGGGTGAATTTAAGGTCACCACTCTCGAGAATCCACTATTATCAAAACAAGCGATTACAAGTAAAGGAATCCTAGTACCTTATACCAACCTACAGTTGAACCCTTACCCTAATACCCAATTGGACTTGCAATGTAGTGACAATCTCTCCTTTCAATGCATGGCTCTCAGTACCTGACTAACCAATTGATGCATGGATCCCCGTACGTAACTTACTCCTTTGCACGAATCCAAGTACGTGACTAACACACCAATCTTGAATAAGATGTTGGCTGTCGAGTTCTTGAGTTCATCAACATGAAGATCGAGAAGCTCCTTGGTTACAAAACCCTTGGTGCAAAGATGTTATAGTTTCTGCAGTGAGAAAGATGAACTAGGGCAAATTGTCTCTGGTCACAATGTGTGTGAATAATCACTTTGCATCCCCGTGTGACGGCCTTTAAAATAATCCTTATATATGTCTAGGATTGTGAGAAAAGAAACCCTACACATATACACTTGGATATGCGTGTAATCAAATATAGAAATCTTGATTTCATACTTCTCGACATATTCAGCTTCTATCGAGCTGCTATAGAGCTTCAACATTAAACCTCAATAGATGTGATCTATTGAACTTTAATGAATAACAAATCTTCACTTGTTTCTTGAACAGATTTGCATGTCTTTAACACTTGACTTGAACAACGTGTTTCTTGAAGTCTTAAACCATCCTAGGTCTACCTAATTACAAGTAAAGTGCGTTTTGTTAAAGGATTAGCCAATTCACATAACATATGTTTCTAACAAGTTCCATATATGTCCTAACAAGTCATATCTGCTTTGCAACCAATCTACTTCAGGGATTGCACTTTCCAATACTGTTCTTAATGAACGAACATCTATTTCAATAGGGAGGACTGCATCCATCCCTTTCTTTTCCTCATCTTCTTCTATTGTCATGCAATAAGCTAGTTCTTATTTTTGTTCCACCATTATTGGTCTAACTTCATCCTTCTTAGGCCCATCCATCATGGATGCCATTGTTGCTAAAGCATCTGCAATCTGATTCTGCATCCTTGGCACATATTGGTACTGAATTTTGCTGAATTTTGAGGCCCACTTTTGAAGACATTCATGATAAGGCATTAACCTTTCTTCCTTGATCTTCCATCTATTCCAAATCTGAAATATTATCAAGGCTGAGTAACCACATACTTCCAACTCTTTCACTCTAAGACCTAGGGTTGCTCGTAACCCCATAATGCAAGCATCATATTCAGTGGCATTGTTAGTGGTAGGAAAGTTAAGCCTACTAGAAAATGGGATGTGTGTCCCTTTTGGAGAAATTAAGAGAATTCCAATTCCACTTCCATTTTGATTAGTTGCTCCATCGAAATACATCTTCCATGATTCTACCTCAATCCTCATGATATCCTCATCTGGAAAGTCTCATTGGATTTCTTTAGCTTCTTCTAGTAAACAGTGGGCTAAGTGATTAGCAATTGCTCTCTCCTTCATAGATTTCTGGGTCACATATTTAATATCAAATTCAAACAGAAGTAGAACCCATTTAGTGGCCTTTCCATCTTGCACAGGCTTCTCCATTAGATATATCAATGGGTTCATTCTTGTAATCAATAAGACCTTGTAAGCAAGCATATAGTGTCTAAGTTTACGGGTTGCCCATAAAAGTGCTACACATGTCTTCTCAAGTGGTGAGTACTTCTCTTCATAAGCCAACATCTTCTTCCTAATGTAGTAGAATGCATTCTCTTTCCTAGTCTCCTCTAGGTATTGAGCGAGCAAAGCTTGTATTGTTGTATCTGTAGTTGTAAGATACAACAATAGTGGTTTTTTAGGTACTGGTGGAACCAATATTGGTGGCATCATCAAATAAATCTTGATCTTTTCAAAAGCCTCTTGGCATTGTTCATTCCGTACTATGGGAACTTCCTTCTTAAGCAGTCGGAAAAGTGGCTCACATGTCATGGTGAGCTGGGCTATAAATCTGCTGATGTATTGTATCTTCCCTAGAAACCCTCAGATCTCCTTTTCAGTCCTTGGAGGCTTCATCTCTACAATTGCTTTGATTTTGTCAGGATCGACTTCAATTCCCCTCTGGGTTACCATAGACCCTAGTAACTTTCCAGAGGTCACACTAAAAGCACACTTCTCTGGATTCAACTACAACTTATCAAATTGGATTCTTTCAAAGAACTTGCGTAAAGCTGGTATATGCCCTTCACAGTCTTTGGACTTCCCTATCATATCATCAACATAAACTTCTTCTTCTTTGTGGATCAAATCATGTAACAAAGTGGTGGCTGTACGTTGGTAAGTAGCACCAGCATTCTTAAGGCCAAATGGCATGACCTTGTAGCAATATGTGTTAGGATGTGTGCCCTTAAATCCTATTGTATGATGCTATGTATGACATTATGTATGACTTAATGTTGTGGTTAATAAAGTTGTTTTATTATTATCTAAAAATAATGGTAACAGTAATATTGGGACATTATCATATAGTTCATGGGATGCATAGTGATTTATGTGATTTAGTCACAAAAGATATAAATCCACAAGTTCTTTGTAAACTCAGAATTTTAGTTCGTAGTCGATAATGAAATTGGGCATTTCATCTACGAAGACTATAACATATCAACTAAGATGATTTTTCTTGATCATGGAAATGGAGATTTCTAATTGGAATGTTGATATTTTTTAAGAGTTAAAACATATTGAACTGGATCGCTATGAGATTTATTATTCTCCTAACGATTGTTAAATGAATAATAAACTCACGACTTCTATTTACATGAACTCTTAATCATAAGAGGATAATGGACTTGATCATGAAGTGTAGGTTGCTTTGATATATCAAGAGTGAGCTCTAAAGAAACAATCAAAACCTCATTATGTTAGGCAATCACATTTTAGTGTTGATGGAATATATATTCTCAAGATGGAATTCATAGTCTCTTAATGGAGATATAAAATATTCCCTTGAGATAAGTTTAATGGATTCAGTTATTCAGAGAGTTAGGCCAACCACTTTGTTAAGAAGTTACTAAAGTATATATTTATGAAATTGGATTTCATAAATATATGATGAATAACTTTAATGGATTAAACCGGGTACTCAAGGAATTAAGATGTAGTAATCTTCTAACTGGCAGTCTATATTCATGACTTTGTATTACTACGAATATTTTATGAAGAGGTTGCATGTACAATAAAGTCTTGAAATAATAATTTATAAATAAGGCCTAGAGTACAATTATATTTATATAGTGGTATTAAATATAGTTAATGATAACTTTGAACTTGTCAAGAGTTGACAGAGAAGCCCAAGGTCCATTGGAGCTAGTTTTTTTATTGGTCCCTTTTGGTCCCACTCCAAGCCACGCACTTAAGTCCAATTGAAAAGGCCCAAAAGGTTAGCCCAGTTAGATAATCAGTTAGATACAAAGGGAGAAACATACAGAATTTTTTGGGTGTGAAAAATATAACACTATTGTGAAATGGTGTGTAAGAAGTGTTAGACACTTTGACATTCTCCCTTGGAAAACTAATTGAGAGACCACACTTCTTGAAGATTAAAAGTGTTTCCAAGTGATTCTAATCTTCGTTTTTGAAATTCATTGCACCAAGGTGCACTCTCTTGTTCTTTAATTCTAAAACTTACATAGTATATGTTAACATTTGTGAATGAAATAGATCCATTGTTTTTCCGCTGCGTATGTTTTGTATGCAATACAAACATGTATTTATCCAACAATTGGTATCAGAGCGGTCTTCATTTTCGTATCTGTTTAACATGTTTTGAGTTTTGGAATTTGTGACAATAGTTTTATGTTGTTAGAAATTATTGTTTGATGAAAAATGATATTGATGTTATGATGTTGTTTAAATTTGAGTTTACGTATGTTAAATTGAATTTTAAGGCTATAGCATCAATGATATTCAGTTTAGATATCAATCTCTTTCCATTATGTTCACATGATGGTTGTTTGTTCATAAAAAAAACGTTAAAAAACTGTCTTAGATAAATTCTGAAAAATTCAAAATTCGTGAAGCTCAATCGATCAAGCATCTATCGAGCATCGATCTAGTTGGCAAAATTTTTCTCGACCAATCGAGGATCTATTGTGCATCGATCGAGCTGGTAGAATTTTTTCTTACTTTGGCTGATGGGAGAAGGATTCCGGTTATAGCTATTGGAGTGTTTAATTTATGTTTTAGTTCTAGAGTTTTAATATTGGAAGACTGTCTATATATACCTAATGTTCATAGGAATTTAATTTCTGCAACTTATTTAGGTAAACATGGGTATTGTGTTATCATGAAAGACAATGTTGTAATAAAGAAGGATAAAGTGTTTATCTGTTCAGGCAATATTGTGGAAGGTCTTTATTTTTTAACTCCTGATAAGCATAAATTATACAATTCTGAATTAGATAATAACTCTCATGTAAAATCATTAAAGAGAAAGTTTCCTTCTAGTGATGCATATCTTTGGCACTTGCATTTAGGTCATATTAATTCAAATAGAATTCAAAGATTGATCAAAGATGGACTCTTAGAGCCCATGGACTTTGATGAATTTCTAGTTTGTGAATCTTGTTTGGAGGGTAAAATAACCAAATGAGCTTTTAATGCAAAAGGTAGAAGAGCCCAAGAGTTGCTTGAATTAGCTCATACGGATATATGTGGTCCTATGTCAACCTAAGCAAAAGGAGGTTATGAGTACTTCATCACTTTTATAGATGATTACTCAAGATATGGTTATATGTACCTAATGAGACGGAAGTTTGAAGCCTTTGACAAGTTCAAAGAATTTAGGGCTGAGGTTGAGAATTAATTAGGTAGACGCATAAAGGCCATTCGATCTAATTGATCCTAATTGATTACCTAATTCAAAATGGGATTGTATCCTAATTGATTGCACTTGGAACTCCTCAACAAAATGGTGTAGCATAAAGAAGGAATAAGACTCTTTTAGAAATGGTTAGGTCCATGATAAGTTATTCAACTTTACCAGTTTCTTTTTGGGGATATGCACTGAAAATGGCAATGCATATTTTAAATTTGGTTCCATCAAAATCTGTTCCTAACACACCTAAGGAATTGTGGAGTGGGCGCAAGCCTAGTATGAAATATCTCCACATTTGGAGATGTCTAGCACAAGTGTTAAAAGGGAAGTCTGATAAGTTGGAAGCAAAAACAAAAGTATGCATGTTTTTAAGATATTCAAAGGAAACTAAGGGTTATTTATTCTATAATGTTAGGAAATTTAGACCCCGGCTGATAGAATTAACAAGTTTTAAACCTGAGTTGTTAATTAGTTTTATTATGAATAAAACTTGTTAAAACAAACAAACATCAATATCATGTCAAAATCATATGCAACAGAATAGTAAATAAGACAATATATGATGACCTAGGAAAACCAATGAAACAAACTAGTTTCACAGTAAAAAACCTGGGGAGAAACCTTCCCGAAAAGCAATTCACTATATTAAAGAGAAGTTTCAGATATAGTACAAAACCTTTGTCCCTAGACTCTACAATTCCTATAGATGAACTCATAGCAGAAACCTTCTATCGCTTCAGAACTTCTGAACTCTTCAATATATAAACGCTACCCTTTGATGCACAAATCCCAATACGTCACTAACTCCTTTGCACGAATCCCAGTATGTGACTCACTCACCAACTTGAGGAAGAAGAATGTTGGCTGCAAAGTTCTTCACTTCATCAACAATGAAGATCAAGAAGCACTTGGTTACAAAACCCTAAGGCGCAAAAGACGCAATAGCTTCTTTCTGAGTGAATAAGGCTCTGATCACCTTTTGCATATGTTCTCCTTACATTCTTTTATGTGACGGCCTCTAAAATAAGCTTTATATATGTCTAGGCTCATGAGAAAAGAAACCCTACACAAATACAAAAGCAAGGGCCGATAATCAAATCTAAAAATTCTGATTTTCATAACCTCGATAGATACCTCAATAGATACTATCTGTCGAGCCTCATTAAACCTGGATAGATAACTATTTGTCGAGGAGCTGTCGAGCTATCTGTCCGTAGGTGTCCGCAGGTGTTGAGCTATCTGTCCAACTTTAGTGAACACCTTTTCTTCACTCGTTTCTTGGTCCAATCTTCATGGCTTTAATACTAGACTTGAACAACATGTTCTTTGAAGTATTAAACATATTCTAGATCTACCCAATTACAAGTAAAGTGCATTTTGTCAAAGGATTAGCCAACTACATAAAATATGTCCTTAACATATAATCATAAGGATAACAAAGTGTTTGTCAGTACCCATGCCAAATTTTTGGAAGATGATTATGTGAATAACTTTAATCCTAGGAGTAAATTTGTTTTGGCTGAAATAGATGAACCTGTAGTTGAACAATCAATGGATGAAACTAGGAATGATGTAGTTGTATTAGATACACCACAAGATACTACTCATGAGCCATCTTTATCCGATTGTACCCTAAAAAACCATCCATAAATGACAGCAGGGCACGTTTGGTTGTATTATCGACTAGGATGTCAATGTGAGGTAAAGGAAAATCATCTTTTAGGCTAGCCTTATTCCGATATCAGAAGTCTACACACATCCTCACTTTCCCATCCTTCTTTGGCACCGGAACCACATTAGCTAACCATTCCGAATAGTTGACCACTCTCAGAAATCTTGCATTGTACTATTTCTCAACTTCTTCCTTTATCTTAAGAGTCCATTCTAGCTTCATTCTTCTTAATTTTCGCTTGACCAACTTCATGGTCGGATCTATCGGAATGTAATACTGCACTAATTCTGTATCAATCCCAGACATGTCTTCGTAAAACCATGCAAATACCTCTTTGAATTCTGTCAGTAAGGCAAATTAATGCATCTTTCTCAAAGGTGGTTAAGGTATTGCCCACTAGTATCACTTTAGGTTCATTATTAGGTTCCACAAGTTAATAGGTTGGGTTTCTTCTTTTATAGGTTCCACATGCCCTTGTTTTAATTCCTTATTATTAAGAGTTTCTTTATCAATTTCAAAAATAAAAACATTTACAGCCAACAAATAAGCAGAATCAGAAATCATATTATAAGGAAAAAAGTTCTCAACTAACTCAACTGAAACAAACTCAACAGGAATACTATCACAAACGAACTTAACAAGAATAGTAATATTAGTAGAAACAAACTCAATAGGGACAAAAACATTGTTTTTGGCAAAAGTGACTGGCTCGTCGATCTTGATCTTCTTTACAGAGTCTTCCATGGGGTGGGTGGCTCCCTCCCATGCCCAATTCTTTAACTCGATTGTGGCTTCCACGATGGCGAGTGGCTCCTAGTGAGTTCCTTCTTCCCTCAACATCAATACCATGGGATCTTCATCCATATAATCTGTGCCTTTATCATTACTCTCCATATCTCTGGGCTTGTTAGTCACAAAAGCATTCAGGCGCTCTATACTATCCATCCACTCATCAAACAGATCTTGCTTCCCTTTGTTGCTCGGGTGCATATATTGAGGGAGATACTCTAACTTATTCCCTTCCATCTTCTCATCTTCACCTTCAGAACTTTCCAGTGTTAGGTTTTTGAAACAATAGATCATCAGCTTTTGATCTAGCTTAGCCAATCTAGCATTTATGTCATCTTCTTCTTCAGTGTATAGGGTTAGGGAGCCAAGTTGTGAGTTGTGAAATGATCCTAACTCAGGAATCTCTCTACCATGCTTGTCATATCAAGGACTTGACCTTGAGCTACCATCAGTAATGCAGCTCTAATCCGAAGGACACCCATTAGGGTATTCATCATAGTCTACATTATCAGCCTCTTTAACCTCCTCTCTTGCAGCTTCCAACACATTTTCTACCCTATATTCATCACTTTAGCATCGCTCCCCATGTCTATAAGTTCAGCTTCAGCATCATTCTCAATATCTCCATCATAGTAGTCTGTATCATCATCAGAGCAGTCTTCATAGAAAAGACTTACATCTTCATCTTCTCTATCACTAAGCAGTTCACCCCAATCATTGCCACTATATTGGCTATCATAGTCTTCACTATCATTTCTTTCACTATCACTATTGCTATCATCCTTACCATCTCCATTGTTGCTGCTGCTGCTAGCATTACTACTAACACTTTTGCTATTACTACTTTCATTATCATCACTAGGGGCTTCTCCCCCGTCCCTATCTTCATCACTAGTTCTTGCTTCATACAAGCTCTTCAATGCATGTTGACAAGCTTCCCAGTACTCTTCTTCTTATATATTGCAAATGACATCTCCTAGAAGCGTAGTCATTGCATTAGGGTCCATGTAATCAGCCTAATTAGTAGGAACCCAGGTTGTGTCTTCCTTCTTTGGCTCTAGAAGCTTGTTGTTGCAATCAAATAGTAGCTTAAACTCAGGCATCATTGTTCTTGACTCAGGATCATACCTTAGTTCAGGGAATCCCCAATAGCATTGACTATCTCTAGCTTTGACAAACTTTTCGTTCAATGTGGGAGTATAAGGCTTTAGGGATTCCAGAGGATAAGGAAGTCCCTTTCCTTTGGCCTTGGCATGGGCCATTCTCTTCACCTCCATCTCCAATAAGTCATCATCAGTGGGCTTATAGCCTAGCCCAAAAGGTGGTGTGGCAGTAGGAATTATTGGGACTTGAATAGTTGGCTTCTTCACAGTCTTCCCCAAGTTTATCTCCAGAAGGTAATTCATTCTCCTCATCATTTCCACCACGTTATTGTTGTTGTAGGGGGCAAAGTCCATGGGAATCTTCTTTACTTCCTCTTCCTTTCTTTCAAAGCCACATTTCTCAATTTCAAAGCCATCCAAGGCCAATGGCTCATTCTCAAAATCAATACCAAAAATTGGCTTTAGTACAGTCAAAGTATCGCCTTATATGGTAAGTATGGCTCCTTCACATGGAACTGAACCTTTTGGTATAAGGATGAAGGTACGACCTCTGTGTCATAGATCCATGGACTCCCAAGGAGCATATTGAAGCATGATGTTATGTTCAAGACCTAAATCTCCACCTTCTTGATCATTGGCCCTATAGTGAGCTTCTAGTGTTACACTTCCCAAAACAATTCTTCTACAATCATCGTATGCCGTCATATGCTGATCAGTTAGCACAAAGTCTTCAATACTTAGGCCCAAGCAACTTGCAGGCTTTAAAGGACACACATTTAAGGCACTTCCATCATCGATTAGAACCATAATCCTCTTACCTTTGGTATCTATAGTAATATGCAATGGCTCATTGTGGTGCTTCCCCTTCTTTGTCAAATCCTTGTCAGAGCAGGAAATAATGAGTTCCCTACTTATGGACCTAATCATATCCATTAGATCTTAAGAAGTTGTGGTTGTAGAGACTTGGATTTGGTTGAGAAGGTTTACCAGATTCTAGCGGTGCTTGTATGAGGCCATGAGTAAACCCCATAAAGATATATTGGCTTGTGTCTTCTGTAATTGCTTGAGGACCTCATCCTCTTTAGCGGGTATTAGTTGGGTGGCTTTGTTCAAGGCTTCTACTGGGTTGTCTATCTCCAAGTGTGGAGGTTTGAAGTGTTTCCCCCCTTATGATGTAAGCAATTTTTGTTGGGTCATTTAGATCAGTATCTTAGGGTTTGAAGTGTCTCCCCTCATTTGTGGATATTAGATTATTTGATTGGGGTTCGAAGTGGCTCCCTTCATATGTAGGTGCTTGATTATTTGATTAGGGTCCGGAGTGTTTCCCCTCATTTGTGGATGTTGGGTAATTTGATTGAGTTTTGAAATGTCTCCTATTTGTGGATGTTGAATAATTTGTGGTTCTGTTACATCTTCACTACATATGTCATACCTTGTAGTGGATGTCGTACACATCAACTCTTCCCATGTCATCATAAAGCACTAGGGTAGGTCATAAATCAATTCAGACATGTCCTCTTTTCCTTCCTCTTCAATCATCAAGAAATTAATCCTTGGCCTTCTCCCAAAATTGTGGATGGGTAAGGGATTATTAGTGATGCTAGGCCTTGTTGGCGGTGCAATCACCTTATTGTCTATTAAGTCTAGAATTGCATGATGAAGGCCAAAACACTTGTCAATATCATGGCTGGGGCTTTGGTGGTAGGCACATCTCTTAGTCACAATAAATCTTGCAAGTAGTAAGTATGGAATTGGTCTTGGGTCTAAGGGTTTTAACAACCCTTTTGCTTTTAACTTCTCAAATACTTTGCTCACAGGCATATACAACTCATGAAATTCCCTCCTAGGCCTTGAAGGTGGCCCTTGTGATATTTGCACGGGAGCAATCGGTGCAATAAGTTGATAAGGATCATTTTTGTATATATTAGAAACTTATGCAATTTTAGAACTAGATCCTAAATTCTTTTTAAACCTCGGTGGGTCCTTATTCTTTGTAGTGCCATTATTTATTACATCTTCAATTTGGGTTTCGACAGCAATCAAAGCTTTAAAATCAAGAAAATAATGGGAAAACAAGTACTTATGGTATACAGGTAATAAATTCTTTACAACCATGGTTAATTGTTCTTCTTCACTTGGCCTATTCATCATCTATGTAGCTTTGGACCTCCATTTGGTAATGAAGGTAGCGAAGGATTCTTTTGGCTCTTGCTTCGTGGTCTTGAGATCCCTCCTTGTTACATCCACCTCTATGTTGTACTTGAATTGATTGTGAAACTCATGACAAATGTCCTCCTAGCTCCTTGCTCTAGCATTATCTAGGTTGAAGAACCACTTAAGAGCGACTCCTGCCAGAGTGTTTTGGAATATTTGAGCAAGTAGTTCTTCAGTCACTCCCAGGGGTTGTATGGCCCTCATATACATCTTCAAATGGGACTTTAGACAGCCGGTCCTGTCAAAATTATCCAAAGTTGGTATCTTGAACTTGGGAGGCAATCTTATATCAGGGAAAAGTGAGAGTGATTGGTAGTCCATGAGGTCTTCCATCTTGTGAGCTCTCCTAATCATCTCTTCCACCTTGTTTATCCTGTGATTGATCTTTTTCTCTCCCTCCATGGTTGGGGAATCATGGGTCAGTCTTGTTCTCCCCTTGGCCACTCTCTAGGTTCTGAAATTGTTGTACCATAAGGTTCATGTCCTCCCTCAGTTGGATTTGACTAGCTACCATGGTGTTTAATAGCTCTTGAGTGTTTAAAGGTTCTTTAGTGTTCGGATGTTCTCCCTCTTCTGCCATGGTGACAGGATCTTCAGACTTCTTGTGGCTTGAACTTCCTTGTAGGTCGAATATGGGATTGTGATGTTGCAACAACGGAGTGTCTTCTATGCTCACGGGCTTCTATACCGTGATGGGAGTGATGGGCTTGAAACTGGAACTACTAGCTTGAGTGTTGGTCTTGGGTTCTCTTTGAAGCCTTCCCTTTGATCTTGACCAAATTCTCCCCTAAGAAAAGGCTTGGTCGGGTCAATCATAGCTAGGTCCCCATCTATATCAATCAACTAAACAAACAAACACAACATGCAATGCAATTTTAACACGGACTGGCCTAAAGGTAGGATCTAAGTCATTACATTGTAGGGTGGGTTTATTGTTTTATTGTTTCCCATAGCTAGGACATTATACCACCCAACTTGTAATGTAATGAACATTACATTGGCCCAAACAGCATGGTCTATCCATTATAGTCAACAAGAAGTGATCCATGGTTACTGCCACCATATTATTGGTGAGTTCGCCACTAGGTGCTCGAATCTAATGAAGACCGGTGATCCATGGTTACTGCCACCATATTGTTGAGATGGGTGCATACATATTTGTTGTTTTGATGGCATACACTATAACAGTTAGGGAAAGCTCTTAACAATCAACATGGCAACACAAACAAAAATACTATACAAACATCTCAAGACATAAATAAACAAACAACAATATCATGCAAAAGACAAGGGTATACAGTTGAATGATATGTTCAACTCATATGACAAACACTTGACAAGAATTAATCTAAATAAATTTACCTCATGAATATGTCTTCTTTTTAAAAGAAACACCAGATCCATTTTGAGGGTAAAAAGAATAGGAACTGGTTTGTAAAAAAATTAGATCTATTTTTATAAAGGGTAAACAGAAAGATTTTGTAAAAAAAATTAGATCTATTTTGTATAAGATAGAAAAATGTGATTTTATCAAGAAAAATCAAATATATTTTGAAAAGTTAAAAAATGATTTTTGGTTTATAAAAATCAGACCTGTTGTTGGACATAAAATAAAAAACACTTTTGAAAGAGGATTCACATTCATGAGATAAATTCATTATGCATGCATCACATATTAAGAAAAAGAAAAGACTTCAACCTAATTTTCAATCCCTTCTTTTAAATTTCAAAATCTACAATTGTGTAACAAAAATCATATTTGTATTTAATGAAAATATAGATCAATTTTGAGAGTAAAAAAATCAGATCTGTATTTAATGAAAATACAGATAAGTTTTGAGAATGAATAAAATCAGATCTGTATTTAATGAAAATTAATAAAATCAAATATGTATTTAATGAAGATACAGATAAGTTTTGTGAGTTAAATAAATGAGATCTATATTTAATGAATATACAGATCAGTTTTAAGAATTAAAAAAAAATCAGATTTGTATTTAGTGAAAATACAGATCAGTTTTAAGAATTTAAAAAAATCAGAGCTGTATTTAATGAAAATACAAATCAATTTTGCACATTAGAAAAAATCAAATATGAAAAATTCAGATCAGTTTTTGAATTAGAAAAAAATCATATCTGAATAAATTCAGATTAGTTTTTATGTTTAAAGAAATCTTTGATAGTCAGCAGATTTTGAAATTTAAGAAAGAAATCACAACCAACAATCATCTAAGAACATATTAAAGAAAATTTTCAAACAAAACATGGTGATTATATATCAAGAACAAGAAATTATAAAACATGTCAAACCTATTCATGCATCATCAACCAAAATTATTAGAAAAGAACAGGAAAAAAAAAAAAAGGACCTCTTGCACGAGCGTTCTCTTCTAGTGAAACAATATTTTAATATTCAAAGAAATTTATTCAATGCTTTGAAGCCTAAAATACTTTGCTTACAAAAAATAAATTCCCATGGCAAAGGCCTTCAGAACATCTTTAAAGTAAGGGGAAAAGAAGAGAAGAGCCAGAAAGAGGGAGGGATCAAAAAGTGTACAAAGTGTGCTGAATTTTGAGAGGCACCCTCTATTTATAGGGGTTGGAAAGCTTCGAAAAATTAGCTGAATGATTAGATACAAAGTGGGATGTGTCCTTGTCTCTAAAAAATCAAAAATGGTAAGGCTTATCTCAATCCATGAGTCATCGGGCCAGGCCTCAAGTTTGTGCCAATCGGCACTTTTCATGTGCCGAATGGTCCTCTTGGGTGCCGAACCCACATTTGAATTTTGGTCCACTTTGGACTCCTTTTTTTTAGGCTTTTGAGCCAAGACTTGTAGTTAGATGCGTTTTTAATTCATGTCCTAAAAATTAAACCCCCTTTTCTAGATATTCAGGTCTCTATAGTGATGAACATCTTGTAGATAAACACTTCAAAAAAGTCTTGATTATCCACAATTTTGCTGTTATTTGATTATTCACTTTATTCCCATACAAGCAAGTCTATTTTTTACACTAACTAACAACCAATCACAAAATTATTTAATTAATTTTAATTGTCTAGCCAATCAGAATTAATTTAAATTAATCATGCATGGTTGATTCCACCCAAACAAAATGCATGCAAACCGTGCAAACTTGATCATGCGATATCCTTCAATCCAACGGTCCGATTTGGAAATCAGACATATCGTCTTGACTCTTAGAACCTCAAGATCATTTTGAATGAATTAATGCATGCAATGCAACTCTAAATTTTAGGTATATGAATAGTCATTCTGCCCATCTTCCTTGATTAAATTATGGGTGCAAAATTGAGTGTCGACAAACATGCAATTGAATATGAATATGCATTGATGCATAGGTGTTTTGATGCATAAATCACATGAACATACATTTAAGTGTTTGAGCATGAGTTGTTTAATGTTTTTAGTTGAAGACCATGAGTTTTTCGTTTGATGCTTGAATGCTTGAACATGCTTGTTTGAATCTGCTTATGATGTTGCTGCCCTTTTTGTTTGTTGTTTAACACCATGGTAGATGAAAACTAGGTTTGGGATGATTTTCCATGTTGATTGCTTTAGATGCCTGTTAGGGTGTGTGTGAGTTTAGAATAACATGTTAAAAGACCCTTTAATGAGATTAAGACTTAGAACATAATGAATGGAGGCCGACCCACAGGTCAAGAGGGGTTGGGTGCCTAACACCTTCCCATCCCCATATTTAAACTCCAGACACATGCTCTGGTAAAGATCAGTCCTTCCACAAAGGGCGATATATTTATGGTTCCTAGACCTAATCTAGGTGGTGACTCCATTTACACCTTCCGCCATGGTCCATCCTAGGCTAAGGGGTAATCCCATAGTCTTTATTTTTCGGGGGAAGGGGGGGGGGCCCAAAATGCCATCGCGTGCACTTGCGCCCACAATTTGCTAAATAAATGAATGAAAACTAATTAGTAAGGCTTGTAACAAGTGCAAAATTGAAAGGCAAGAAAAGTTTTTGTTGTACAATATTATGAAATCAAGTAAAATTTAAAAAAAAAAAAAAAACGATTAGCTCTCTTTTACTTATTTTATAACTATGAAATTAAATTACTATAGTAGTTTTTAATCCACGTTTATTATAATTTTATTTTTATCATTATATATTTTATATTTTTGTCAAAGGCTTTTTTTTTTTAATTTTTAATGTGAGTTAGAATTCTACTTTATCATAATCTAACTATATGTGTGTGAAACTCCCTCTGGAAAACTCAAACCCCGGCCTTTACCCTCCACACCCAACAAACACTTATACTTGTGGAATGACCATCATGCTTAGGGTGTGAGGTGGTGTCAAAGAGTGAAATTTAACAATATATTAACATAGTTATTAATATAATAATAGATATCTCTTATAAATGTAATTTGTTTTATACAACACTATCTATTCCACTATTTGTAAAAGAAAGATGCGACAAGTAATTGTGTGTAAAAGTTTTTGTGGGAAAATATTATGACATCAATCGAAAATCAAATATCTTTGGTATTGTATACACAATTCGAATGAATATTTTGATTAACTATTACTAAAATTTGATAGCTATTGGTTTTTAGTTGTTGTTGTTTTTTTTCTTTTTCTTTTTCTTTTTTGGGATATTTTACTTTATAAAAAGAAAAATGCAACTTCTAAGGCCTTAACCTTCTTTTTTAAAATGAAAAGTTTTAGTTTAAGAAAAAACCTCCAAAAGGCTCTAGAATTCGATAATTATAGTAGAAGTTAATTATTTTTTTCCCAAAATGAATAGATATTCCAACAAATAAGTTGTATGTATCTATACATACTTGCTATAACATATATATATTATTAAAACAAATTGATGGCTATAACATCAGAGAATGGTGGATTCGACCTTGAATATATCCATTGAAAATATCTAGAAGCTTCAATTATATATCAATAATATAAATGTTCTTTTTCATTTTAATTTGAAAAATAATTAATATATATATATAGTTTTCCATTGTATGATTTTATTGTAAGTCTTCTCTCAAAATAAAATAATTATTTTTCTAGAAATTATGACATTCTTTGTTTCTTTATGCAATTATATCTACTAGTTGAAGGATTAACTATATTATCTCAAGGGAATGCTTATATCTCAAGAAATATAATGGATTCCTCTTTAAGAATATGTGTTCCCTAGTTACTACTTATGATTTCCAACATACTGTTATTTTGACAATTATTGATACCCCCATTTCAATGACACATTATTTTTCACAAGCCCAATTCATGTATTGTATTATATTTTATTATTTTAAGCATGGCTTAAGACTATGTAACATATTGGGGGATTGAGGAAGTGTGGTTTGGAGGGTATGGGTCAGTTTTTTTTGGATCTTTTGCATAAGCCTAGCCTAAGCATGCTATGAAGTTGCTAGGGGCACTGGTAGCACCTCAAACTCATGGAGGAGGTCTTGCACATAAAATTTCCACTCTAAAAGAGCTTTTATTCTCTAGCAGACTGTGGCCCAAAATTTTTGCCTTGACCCATTTTTGCCATTAAACATAAATGACTCTCATTGGCCAACTCCAGTGTCTATCCCTCACTTAGTTAAGCCTCCCAATGGTTTGAAACAAATGAAAATGGGGAGCCAATTGGGGTTTAGTCAAGTGTTCCCCTTAATGATGGTAAAAGTAAATCTTTCTTTTATCCAAACAAAAGCAAACCTGAAAATTACTACTTGCTTAATAGCTTGGGGTCCAAAACCTTTTCTATTAACAAAAACTAGTCACTAAGAGCACCCAAAAATCAATATAAAAGCCCACAATTAGATTCAAAATAGAGGAATCATGTTTTACCCACAAAGTTGAAACTTCAACAACTAACATCCTTGCAATTCTGAAGTTTCGAGGTGGATATATGCGTATAGGGGAACATTCCCTCTCTTTCTCACAATCTCTCTCAATTTTCTCTTCTCGCTGACTATAGGTCGAAGTTTCAGACCTGTTGTGTACTATTTCTGCATTTTATTGTATTTCAATTATGGCATTTTGATTTCTCTCTTTTTAAAGCACCATTAGCCTTTGTTCATTATACATTTGGATTTTTGAGCTTGATTATCCATAAATAAACACTTCTAAAGAAAAAAGTGGGAGATTTGGGCTAATCTTGCATTTTTGGCCCATGTCGCAAAGCGTCCCCAATGTTTTAGCAACTCCAATGGGGAGTCAAGTAGCTGAAATAAGAGAAATGGTATCTCCCCCTACCTATATGCTCTTTACTATATGCTATCTTGTTATATTCACATACTTTCTCGCCTTTTTTGTCATAAATGGGAAAGGAGAGTAGTCAGTTAAGCTTGAGCTAAAATCCAATTGAATCTTAATTGTTGTGAAGCGAGTGTGGGGCCACAATGAGTTTTGGGTTTCCCCAAATCCTAGAGAGTAGGTCTCGGCCTAGGGTGGACCTGGCAGAGGGTGTATAGCGCCCTTGTGGAAGGACTAATCTTTACTATAGCTCATGTTCGGAGTTTAGGTATGGAGATGGGGAGGTGTTAGGCACCTAACCCCACCCCACCCGTAGGTCGACGTCCACTCTTTGTGTTCCAAATCCTAATCCTATCAAAGGATCTTCTAATAGGCTATCTAAACTCACACACATACACACACACACACACACACACACACACACACACACACACTAACATGTATCTAAACATAAAATCATGGTATATTGTCCCAAAAACCCTAACATTCATCTATCATGGCATTCATTCAATATTACTCAAACGCAGAAAAAAATTTACAAGGTAGTAGCATAAAAAAGTATAATTATGAAGCATACCTCAAACATAGCATGACATCATCAACCAAACAATATTCCAAGTTCATCAAGAAACTCATGTCAACCCACCAAAATGCATGTCCATGTAATATGTGACTTATCTGTAGGAAAAATACATGTTTGTGTCACATACAAAACATACGTAGTAGAAAATTAACAGATCTACTTCATTCACAATTGATAACATGTACTATGTAAGTTTCAGAATTTAAGAACAAGAAAGCGTACCTTAGTGCGGTGAAATTCAAAACAAAAATTAGAAGTACTTGGGAACACTTTCAATCTTCACTCCAATTCCACTTAATGCCCAAGAAGTGTGGTCTCTCAATCAGTTTCCAAGAAGAGAATAGGAGAGTGTCCAACACTCTCATAAAAACCATTTCATTCTTTGTATGATCTTAATGAAAGACTCTTATGAAAAGTCTTATATTTAAATTATGTATGTTTCTCTCCTTATATATATAACTAATTATCTAATTGGGCTAACCTTTTGGGCTCTAGTATGTTGCTTGGATGGGAGCAAAAGGGAACAAATAAGACTCTAGCTCCAATGGACCTTGGGCTTTTCTGTCAACTCTTGACAAGTCTTAAGTTACAATTAATTATATTCAATACCACTATATAAATATAATTGCACTCTAAGCCTTATTAATAAATTACATCCCAAGACTTTATTATACTTGCAACCCCTTCATTAAAATATTAATACAAAGTCATGAAAGTTGTCTACCACTTTGAAGATTACTACATGTTAATCCTTGAGTACCCGGTTTAATCCTTTATGTTATTCATCATATATTTATGAAATCCAATTCCATATATATATACTTTAGTAACTCCTTACTAAAGTGGTTGGGCCCAACACTCTGAATAACCAAACCCATTAAATTTATCTCAAGGGAATATTTTATATCTCTGTTAAGAGATTATGAATTCCATCTTGAAAATATATGTTCCATCAACATTAAATGTGGCTGCCCAACATACTGAGGTTTTGGTCGTGACTTATAGATCTCACTCCTGATATATCAAAGCAACCTACACCTTATGATCAAGTCCATTATTCTCTTAGGATTTAGAGTTGATGTAAATAGAAGTCTTGAGATTTATTATTCATTTAACAGTCATTAGGAGAATAATAATTCTCACAACAGTCCAGTTCAATATGTCTTAACTCTTAAAACATATCAACTAGAAGTCTCCACTTCCATGATCAAGACAAATCATCTTAGTTGATATGTTATAGTCTTTGCAGATGAAATGCCCAATTTGATCACCAACTACGAATTAAAATTCTAAGTTTATAAAGAACTTGTGATTTATATCTTCTATGACTTTTCACATAAATCACATACTATGTATCTCATGGACTATGATAATATCCCATTAGTTCATTTATAAATAGTCTCATATAATTAAATAATTTAATTATTTATGACATGCCAATAAATTGGACTTTAGGGCATAAACCCCAACATTGTCTTACTTACCTCACTGCATCACAACACCTATGCATCAATGCAAGTTCATGTTCATGTGCATGTTCATAATGATTTATCAATCACAAACCCTAATCATACAATTCTATCCAAGAGGGATTAAAACATGTTATACTTGTCCCAGGACCCAAAACATGTGAAAAGGAATTAAACAAAACCTAAGACTTGCATTTAATTGAACAAAACATAGAAGAAAAAAAATCTAATTTTCTGGGTTCGAACCTGCATATGCATGCAAACGCCTATGTATGCAAGGACATAAGGCTGCATACGTAGGCAGGAGCCTGTGTACACAAACCTACCCTAAAACTAGCAGGCATACACCAATCAAAACCTAATGTAAACAACCTAGCATGCATCCTAAGTAGACAAACAACGAACCTAAACAACACACAAGAAGCTTTTTAAAGCTTGATTTTGACTATTCCCCTCGGTTAATCTACAAAGCAAAATACCTAGAGGCTTAGTAAGTTTAACTAGAAGGCTTAGGACTAAAATAAGTCCTAGCCAAGAAACTTTAGTTTAAGATGCTTCTTAAAGTAAAAAAGCTTCTCTTTGAATCACTTTTTTTGGAGTGGATTCTCTATATCTTAGGAAAAGGATCAGGGGACCTTTTATAGTGTCCAAAGAGAAGGGGTGGAGGCAATTCCAAGAAATGTGGGATTGCCTCTGCTTAGATTTTGTAAAATACTTGTCTTCTAGGGTTTATGGAACCCTAGTAGCGTACGCAAGCTTGTGGCCGTGTACGTAGGAGTTAAGGATGCATATGCAGGCTCAAGGCTACGCATGCCCCCTTAGGGTTTAGTAAGGATTTTTATCTCTTCAAAAGCATCTTTCAAATAAAAGTATTTCCATAGCTAGACATCAAATTAGCCCTAGACCTACTAGTGTTATTATCATTGGGGAATAGAGGCTTAAGTCGTAAGGGCCACAAAATGAGGTGTCTACAGTTGCTCCATTTCCTTTCCTTGCTTTGATAACCACTCACCCCGAGAACGTCTACCAATTCCTCTGTAAGTATCCTTACCATTTTCATTGTATTTTCTCTAGAATAGTAATGGGGTTTGTAAGGCGAGTAAACACTCTTAAGGTTGTTTTGGCCTTTAAGGCTAGGTACAATATTCCTCACGATGTATTCATTGAATACTGTTTGCAAGAGGCTATTGCTGACCAAAGGTTACTAGGGGCAATTATCATTCCTTTAATTTCTGTGATAGAGTGGGGTGTTAGGTTCCCCTTTAGTCCCCTCCTCCTGCAACTATGATTTTATAGGGTTAGTCCCGACTAGTGTCAACCAAACCTTTACCAAGTGGTCGGGTGTGTAGACAAACTAAATAACCAATTTGGCTTAAAACTCACCCACCATTATATAAACTAAGTATATAATTGTTGAGATAACCTATCCAGAGGCTACTACTTCAAAGTTCGCCAAAGCCAAGTAAGGCTAATTTTGTGCCTCCCTAATTCCAACAGGAATTCCCAAAGGGAGTTCCTGAAGGTGACCGGGAACTGGTAGGCCTAGGAGATCTCTTGCCCAACCACTCCACAGATGGCACCAATTATGGTGGTTTCTTTCCAACAACTTTGGGCTTGTTGTGCTTGGACCCCCAATTAATTTGTATTTTATTATGGGTTTAGCCCACAACGAGAGATCCCAAAAGAAGTCTGGTTGGTGAATGATGGTTTGGAACAGTTGTGTGGTGGTTATTTGCTAAAAATTAGACTATCCGAGGAGAATATCAGAAAATTTAGGTGCCCCTTTGGGTGTCCCGAGCTAGATCACTTTTCCCAAGTACTGTGTTCTAGTTTCTCACTTTTCCCATTTGTTTTTTCCCCCCTAAATGTTGTTCTGATCCCCTCACACTTATCCCGTCTTTCATTCTTATACCCTCCCCCAAGTGGACCCATCATGATGATTTAATATTCTGCATGTGTGTGTGTAAATATGAAATTTGATAACTGTCTAATTAATAATAAAAAAAACAAATATTTTATGAAAATCATGATATGTAAACTAGTGAGCCTCAAATTTTAAGTTGCAAATATTATGTGGTCAAGTAAAAGCCCATCTTAGACTTTATATATGTTTTAATAACATGTACAATGTACAAGAAATTTGGACAAATTATGATTCTCTCTATTTTTTTTTTAGATAAAAAGATAATTTTAAGAATTATATTATTGTGATTTTTTTGTGTAGTTATATATTTTTTCATTGAAAGATTTTGTCTGAAAGCTCAATAGTAAAACTACTAGAGCTTGTTTAGACCCCCAATTTCAAAATAATGGCTTAATTGTTTTTAACCTACTTAACTAAGTGTGTAAGAGTTGGCCAAGTCACTAGCCAATCACGAGATGCTATCAAGCACAAAACTCTTCAGCTTCCAGCATGTGCTCCTCATGTGGCCTTTCATGAGTTGCTCCACTCGCGAGCCAGTTGCGAGTTGGTCTATCTTCACTCACACTTAACCAATTACATTGAATCCCAAAAACGTACAAAGAAATGGTTGAGAAATACAATAAAATTTGAAACAGAATTAAAGCCAACAAAATATAATTGAAGATCACAACTTTACATTGTCAAACTATGAAAGTTGATAATTGTGATGGCATTATAAATTAAAAAACAAAAAAAGATAATTGGGATAGTTATTAATTAGACATTTATTATCATTGTTTTTGTAGGTGTAGATGTAACTACTTATTCTACCATTTAAAATAGAGAAGTGCTATATCCACAATATTTTCACAATATTTTCAAAACAAATCATAGGTGGCTAGTTGTTATTGGTTCTAATTTGAACTTATAACTGAAATTACTTTTTTGCCCCATTACTAACAACTTGTAATAACCTACCACTTAGAATTTGTTGTAAAAATATTGTGGACATAGTATTTCTCTTTAAAGTTTGATGTACTTATATCTTAATAGAGTATTTGAATATAAAATAGATTTAAAATCAAATAGAAAACATATATTATAATAATGATTTGTAAATATGCGAGGCCTCAAAAACTAATATGTCAAACATTTTGTGTGTTCTATAAAAAAATATTTAAAACAATTCTTTTGTGCATGAGTATATGGGATGTGTTCAAATTACACATTTTTTATATCAAAATTTTGTAGCTTAATTGGCAACTTCTCATGCACAAAGTGCGTGAGAGTCTAGAAGGGAAAATATTTGAGCTTGAGAGTCTAGGAGGGAAAGTGTTCAAGTTGCAAGGTTAGTAGCATATCATAACTCTTGTGACTCGAATACTGTTAGGTTCTAAGACCTTAGAGACTAATGTATTAAAACTTCAACATGTAATGTTGGCAAACCATGATCAAAACATAGAGTCTAGGTTTAAGCTTGCTCAAAGTATGTTTAATTGTAAAATTGGAATCGAGTGATTGTAGAAATTATTGGACAAAATCTGTAAGGCTCAATCGATCGAGAATTAGATTCGATTGATCGAAACTCGTGCAGATTTAATTTTCTGCAAAATTTTCAATTCAGCCCAAGCCCGTTTGATGTGTAGGGTTTTATGTTTTTCTTCACATATAAAAGGAAAAACCCTAGCTATGTTTCAGGGGTCCTTTTGAGTGTTGTGTGGTGAATTTTTTGTGAGATCTTGAGGTGTTTACCTTCATACACACACATAGGGTTATTAAGATCAAGATTCATATCAAGAGCTTTGATGATTGATTCAATTGCTGCTTAAAGAAGGTCTGAAACCTTTGAGTGGACTCTCAAAATCACAAGTAGGAGAACTTGTGGTTGCAGCTGATCAAGGAAAGAAGTAGTCTATGGACTCGGAACTGTCGCGTGGTCGTGGTAGTAAGTTTTCTACATAAGGTAGCAATAGGATGTTAGTGGTCTAAGTCTTATTGTACAAACTTTAATTCTTTCTTAGTAGATCTATTTTTTACCTTGAAAATAGCTAGGTTAAATCCTCCCCAGGTTTTTTACTGGTTAGGTTCTTCAGGGTTATCATATCGTTGTGTTCTTTATATTTCTGCATTATTTACATGATATAATTTATATGTATTAACCTACAACTGAATAATTTATCTAAGTAATTACTTGGCTAAATAACTAGGTTAAACATATTGTATTAAGGGGTCTAAAACTTTACAAATACCATAAAATATTTGAGTGTTTCTTTCTTATCACCAATTAGTTTTGCGGTGAAGTTGCATACCTCACAATCTGAAAAATAGTATCATAGCCATGGTCAAGGGTTTGAGTTGGAGAAGCATCATTGTGAGGGGGGAGGGGGGAGGGGACGCACAATTCAACTTCCTACAACCGCTCTAAAAATAAGCCTACGTGTCATGATGTCAAATGCCATAAAAGATTTGCATGTGTCTTTCTCTTCATCAATTAGTTTTGAGGTAAAGTGACACAATTCAAAATCCGTCTAAAAATAGATTTCCAAAATATTTAATGCTTAAAAGTTGTCATTAAATAATCAATTAATTTCCACCTAATTTACCTAATTAATAGCATTTTTTCTCTCCTTATTTATTGCATGTTTAGCTTGTACTTGTAAAATTGTACTTTCTCCGTCTCAAATTGTTGGTCATATCCTATTTTAGGTTATCCTAAATATTTGTCATATTTTTCAAATTAAAAACCATTAATTTACTAAGTTTTCTATTATGTCCATACCAAACACAAGTGTTTTTTAAACAATATGTTTTTTTATTTTTTTTTTTTGAGAACTTTGTTTAAGGGTAATTTTGAAATTTTTTTTTATCTTTTTAATTAAGAGACAAGAAAATAAATAATATTCCCTTAAAAAGTTAGGTTTTCAAAACCAACAATTGGAGATGGAGGAAGTAATAATGAAAGTAGGGAAAAAAGAACTCATAAAAGTGAAAGGCAAGAAATAAGGAAAGAGAAAGTAATAAATAAGCATTTTTTCTCTCTTCTTAATTATTTATTGCAAATTTTTGTAAAAGTTAATTTAATAATGAAAAAATTGTAAAATTCACACTAATTGCACCACTCAATAGCTTTTTATTGAATTATCATTTTAAAATCACATTATTTGATTAAATATTTTCTGTCATTTAACACATATAGGTCTGTCCTTGGATATTGGTGCAACTGTTGATAGGAGATATGTAGTTATCTATAGTACCACAATAAACCGTTCAAATTGTAAATTTTTCTCTTTTTATCCCTTTCGAAACAATTGGAAAATGTTGCTTAGCGTTGGAGAAACAATTTAAAGGGGGGAACAATATCTAGCATCATAATAGATTCTACACGACATGGCAAAATATACTAAGAAAGTAAGACGTGCCAACAATCCAGTTGACTAGCTGTGCCAAAATATCAGGAATCCACTGAGATTTGGTGCTCTCAATGTTTTTGAAGATAGTTCTATGCCAGTCTAGATTACTTGAACACCAAATTCGTGCATAAATAATAAATATCAAATCATTAATCGTGTGTGAGTTATGATACCAGTTTCCCATGTTTACTTGTACTAATTGTCTAGAACAAATTACCTTAGCACATTCATTGTTCTCCCTAGACTTCAAATTTTCAACAGTGAACCAAAACTATTTGGAATGGATTTCTTATATCTGGAATTTTGTGTTTCCTTATATCTGGAATTTGCTCTTAATCTCATTTAAAGGAAAAATTCTAGTTTTGTATCTCATACAAAACACACAGCGGAAGCAACAAACAAGGATCTATTTCATTCATGATTGATAACGTGCACAATGTAAATTTCAGAATTTAAGAACAAGATAGCGTACCTTGGTGTGGAGAAATTCAAAACAAAGATTAGAAGCACTTGGGAACACTTTTAATCTTCACTCCAATTCCACTTTACGCCCAAGATGTGTGGTCTCTCAATCAGTTTTTCAAAGGGAGAATGAAAGTGTGTCTAACACTCTTTCACACACACCGTTTCTTATTTTTTCTTTCTAACTTATAAAAATTCTGTATGTTTCTCCCTTTATAACTAACTGATTATCTAATTGGGCTGGCCTATTAGGCCTTTCCAATTGGGCTTTAGTGTGTGGCTTGGAGTGGGACCAAAAGGGACCAATAAGACACTAGCTCCAATGGGCCTTGGGCTTTTCCGTCAACTCTTGACAAGCCCAAAGTTACCATTAATTATATTTAATACCACTATATAAATATAATTGCACTCTAGGCCTTATTAATAAATTATATCCCAAGACTTTATTATGCATGCAACCCCTTCATTAAAATATTCGTAGTAATCCAAAGTCATGAATATAGGTTTGCCACTTTGAAGATTACTACATCTTAATCCTTGAGTACCCGGTTTAATCCTTTATGTTATTCGTCATATATTTATGAAATCCAATTTCATAAATATATACTTTAGTAACTCCTTACTAAAGTGGTTGGAGCCCAACACTGCGAATAACTAAACCCATTAAACTTATCTCAAGGGAATATTTTGTATCTCCATTAAGAAACTATGAATTCCATCTTGAGAATATATGTTCCATCAACACTAAATGCGGATGCCCAACATGCGAGATTTTGACCGTAACTAATAGATCTCACTCACGATATATCAAAGCAACCTACATCTCATGATCGGGTCCATTATTCTCTCAGGATTTAGAGTTGATGTAAATAGAAGTCGTGAGATTTATTATTCATTTGACAGTCGTTAGGAGAATAATAAATCTCACAGCGGTCCAGTTCAATATGTCTTAACTCTTAAAACAGATCAACATACCAACTAGAAGTCTCCACTTCCATGATCAAGACAAATCATCTTAGTTGATATGTTATAGTCTTCGCAGATGAAACGCCCAATTTCATCACCGACTACGAACTAAACTTCTGAGTTTACAAAGAACTTGTGATTTATATCTTCTGTGACTTTTCACATAAATCACATACAATGCATAATTATTATATACATGCCAATAAATTGGGTTTTAGGGCATAAACCCCAACAATCTCCCACTTGCCCTCAAAGACAATTTATCATATATCTGACACTTATTTCCCTTTAGAGTAATTCATAATCACTCTAAGGCAAGGCTTGGAAATAAGTTACAGCCAAATTTATTGCATAAATTATCTTTTCTACTACTACTATTTCTCATGTATTCATATCTCTCTAATGAGAAGATATCATTTACACTTAATGTGTATCTTCACCACCTAGAGTGAACACATATCTTGAAGTTCAATTTCATGAATCACAATCAAACTACAAATCAGTATTTGCACATCCGATAATAATCAAAACTTCACTTCTGTGGACAAGCATATAACACCTCATTCCCATAAGAAATTTGAGTATATGCTTTACTCCTACTAACTTAAGTGATCTTTGATTCAATTGATATTTGCTTACTATGCCCACCGTAAAATAGATATTTAGCCTAGCATGTAGCATAATATAAAGACTTCCTATCTATTTGATATAAGGGACCGTCTTAATATGCTCTTCCTTTTATATGTCTTAGGACCACAATCCTATATAAAGGAACTTCAAACTTAAAAGGAAAGAATCCTTTCTTGAAGTATTATATGCTATACTTGGCTAGAATCTAATTTATTTAAGCAATTTGAGATAGAACCAACATCCTAATTTCTGAATTATAACAAAGTTTAATTCTTAGGATGTGACCAGTCTTTCCCAAGTACTTTATATCAAACAGGACTAGACAACCAAAAACACATTGATGACAATAAATCAACATCATTCTAAATGATTAGAATGTCATCAACATACATTAAGAAATTTATTATTCTATATAGCTATACACACATAAGGCCTTTTAATATTTGATCAAAATCAAACAATTTGATTTCTTGATCAAAGATAATATTTTATGATTTAGACGATTGCTTTAATCCTTAAATGGAATTTAAGGAACTTGCAATCTAAATACTACTGTTTCTTTGCTATGTACATGTCTAGTTACATCATATAGATGTCTTCCTCAAGATTGCTACTAAAAGAAGCTTTCTTGATATCCATTGCCATATTTCATCCAAATGAAATATAATGGATAAGAGAATCTAGATAAAGTCAAATTGACTATTGGTGAAAAAATCTTTTCATAGTCGAACCATTTCGTTCTGAATAAATATTTTCACCATTAGTCTTGACTTTGAAGGTTTGCACCTTCAAATCTATCAATCTCAATTTTTCTTGTAGACCTATTTAAGAACAATAGGCTTAATGCCATTAGGCTCCTCTACAAGTTCTAGACTTTAAATAGAATCTAATTCTATTTACATAACCTTGATCCAGTAATCCATATTTATATCATCTATTGCCTCAACGTAGGACCGAGGATCAAATTCATATCCTTGTGGAATGACTTCAAAAGTTTATTCCAAAAGTATGAATTTATTTGATAATTGATAATCCTCCCACTACGATATTGTATCGGTGTATTAGCTATATATCTAGAATAATTCATTGTGCTGTATCTAATACAACCATCTCATTTCTAAATGTATTTCATAGTTGTCTTACAACAAATTCTGACATTTTTCTTCTAGAACGATTCTATGTATAGCTTTAAGATTATTCACATAGTCATCTTCTTTATGACTACCAAAACAATCTTTTGAAATTCCTTTTGGATACCCAACATAAACAACACACATTTTTCTACCTTTTGATTTCATTTTGTTAGACTTCCTTTCTAGCACAAGTGCTGGACATCCCCAAAAGTGGAAGTATCATATACTAGGTTTTTACCTAATCCACAATTTGACAAATGTCTTAGGAACAAACTTTTGAAATCAATTTTAGAAAATGTATAGTAATACATAGAGTATATCTCCAAAAGAAATAAGGAAATGGAAATACTTATCATGTACTTTATTATTTCTAAAAGAGTCTTATTCCTCCTTTATGTATGCACTGACTTAAAAAAGTCATTGATATTATATTCCTTTACAATAAAGGAACCCTAGATCATATTATCATCTAAATAGAATTCATAGATTGGGAATTTAACAAGATAATGGTTCTAAAAGCCCATCTTTCACCAATCTTGAATACCATTTAGATTAATAAGATCTAGACATAAGTGCCAAAAACATACAATACCAAAGGATGAAAACATTCTCTTTAAAAAGTAAAACACGTAAATCTCCATCTAGAAAACAATCATGGACAAAACTTAGCTCTACCAAAACGGAAACACTTTCCTTTTGGTCATACTTTTGAGTCTAATTTCCTTTTGGCAACTACTAGGGCAAATAGCTTGCCCAACTGTTTGGTATTTTAATTCCTCTTCTTACCACCTTTTCCTTTTGGTCTAGGCTAAGAATTTGATTAAATCATATTGATCCTAGCCTTAGTTTTTAGGATGTCTTCTGTTGTGTAGAATTCACTCATCAATTCAGATAATATAAAAGAAATTTATTTTCAAAACAATCTGAATTGGTCAAATGATTCTAACAAGGACTTATGGATCATATCCATATGAGATTAACATTTAATCTCTACATCCAAGAATTCCAATTCATTTTAAAATGAAAATATTTTCATAAAATGATATAGAATTGGAACTACTTAAGCTTTTCTTGGCACTCAATATGACTTATATTAAATATCGTCTAGTAGCACGATATTTCATACCAAACATCTCATTTAGACTTAATACAAAGTCTAAGTCTAGTACTAACTCTTGCATCTCATGCTGTAGCACATTTGAGATAAAAGCCAATGTAACATATTAGCATTTCAATGGAGATTATGATCATATCATAAGCCATCTTCCATCAATGCATCATGCATAGGAAATTATGATAATGCTGAATTGAAACATATATATGTACTTCAGCTCCTTAAGCACCATGTCCAAAATTATATCTTAGTTAATGTGATTCAATAAAAAAATAGTTAGAGAACAAAAATTTATGACAACTTCAATTCGAGACTATGAACATAATTACAGAGACATTATATTTTGCATCCATAACCATATAGTATAAAACCCGAAAAAACATACTATACTAGGTGCAACGACAACCTAATCCCGCAATTAATATTCCTCAGCATAGAGTGAATACCAACCACTACGATCAGGCGAGAATTACTCTCATTATTAATGCTATCATGGTAACTCTTACCAAACAAAATAATTTGCCGCTATTTCTTTGGCCTCTAAGTGATAATAGCAAGAACTCAGCATAGAGGATACTATCAAACTTAGTCTAGTGTACACCATTGCCTAGAATCATGTGTAGCCACATTTCATCCCCTTAAACAGCCTTATTATGTAGTGCCATGATACAAAACACCCTCCGCATGGAATGCAAAGCTCGAGGCTAAGACAAGGTGTTTGATCAAACTACTATAAACCAAGAAATTCAATCCTGTAGTACCATGAAATAAATACTCTCCGCATGGAATGCTAAGCTCGAAGCAAAGACAAAGTATATATTTCACACTACTATGAACCAACAATGGAGGCCGTGAGATCCAACCCTTGTATCTCTCTCCCACTAGAAATTTTAAAACAAGTGGATTGTCCTAAAAACATTGTGATCTAATCACAAATTTAACCCTACACATCAAATGTGTTTAATTGTTTAAATTCGATGTGATGTTACTAAGTCACGTCACTTTAGTGTAACGAACATTCGCTTAATCACAAAGAAGTTTAACCTTGTAATCCGTGAAGTAAATACCCTCCACATGGAATGCAAGACTCGAAGTCAAGACAATGTATTTATTCACATTACAATAAACTTAACAAAAGGGTTATTTAAGCACTCCTACTCGTTATTTGGGTTTTTTCTTAAATAATTGTGATATCATCACAACTAATAACCTTGCACTTGTTCAAGACTCTAATCTCATTAGAATCACTAACTAAAATGGAAGTCCTAAACTATTTAGGATTCCTTAAACACTAATGAATCAAAAATTAGTTATATAGAACTCTCTCCTTAATTTACTAAATAAAAGATTCTAATCTCATTAGAAACTATATAACTTTTTAATTAGAATTTTAATCTCATTAAAACCCTCTAATTAAAATAAATTAAGGACTTTTAATCATAAAACAATTTAGGACTAAGAGTTCTATTTAACTAACATCTTTGATCTCAGTAGGTCTTTTAGTTAGATAATGATTAATAAATATCCTTAACTTTTAAAGACTATAAAATTAATCATATAGCCTTGCTTTTATTAAAGTTTTAACACTTAGTCAAAAACAAGTGAAAATTCAAAAATTCAGTGTCTTTGATCAGTCGAAAAGAATTCTCGATCGATCGAGACTCGCAAAACTGATTTTTTTCAGAATTTTTAGGTAACCGTTTTTGACATCTTTATTGTTCTGCCATCAAAAACACTTTTTGATTTTATCAACGAAGATTTACAGATCAAGAACCATAATAATGCTAGACACGTGAAAAAATATAATCCTAATCTCATTAGGAATAAATTTCATTAAACTAGCATTAACGTATATAAATATATATATAACGTAATAAAAATCCTTATTACATATAAAAATTCATATTATATTATATATAATATAATGTACAGATTAATATATGTAATATATATTTATTACACTATATATATATATAAAATATAATATAATATAATATACCTATATATGTACTTTACATATATATATATTATATATATTATGGCCCCACGGTTGAATCATGGTGTGCAAATTCAACATGGAATTCATGAAGTCTAGGATTCCATGTTTACAAAGATATCTATTTGGGTCCCACTTGCAATATATATATATATATATATATATATATATATATATATATATTTATGGATTGATCTTTTCCATTGCCATAAAAGATGCAAGACAAAAGAAAAAACTTTGAATAGTCAACCCATGCAAGCCAAAAAAAAACAAGAACCCATCCGTATAACACTTAATTCAATTGCATGTGTCCTATAAGCCAAACGGTGCAATAAGAAACTCTTGTGTAAAACAGTTACACACTTACATCCAATAACTACATCCTGACTATGAATAAGACACGGCCCCATGTATATGAATAACAAACAAAGGTGTCCATTCAAAGAAAGTAGTTATTGTCCATTGACAATAACTACTTTCAAGGATAGTTAATGAAAAGTGCCGAGTTATATCTGCAATGGCTTCACATATATATAGATCATCTATAAATTTATAAAATTTCAATCTATATATTACATATATGAATCATGGTATATGAATTTCAACGCTAATAACGCAAATTCATAAAATCATGATTATCAAACCATGTTTACATAAAGATAACGGTTTTCTTAAATTCAAAAATTCAATCACATATTATACAATCATGATATGAAAACCTGGCTCTGATACCAATTAAAGGAAAAATTCTAGTTTTGTATCTCATACAAAACACACAGCGGAAGCAACAAACAAGGATCTATTTCATTCATGATTGATAACGTGCACAATGTAAATTTCAGAATTTAAGAACAAGATAGCGTACCTTGGTGTGGAGAAATTCAAAACAAAGATTAGAAGCACTTGGGAACACTTTTAATCTTCACTCCAATTCCACTTTACGCCCAAGATGTGTGGTCTCTCAATCAGTTTTTCAAAGGGAGAATGAAAGTGTGTCTAACACTCTTTCACACACACCGTTTCTTATTTTTTCTTTCTAACTTATAAAAATTCTGTATGTTTCTCCCTTTATAACTAACTGATTATCTAATTGGGCTGGCCTATTAGGCCTTTCCAATTGGGCTTTAGTGTGTGGCTTGGAGTGGGACCAAAAGGGACCAATAAGACACTAGCTCCAATGGGCCTTGGGCTTTTCCGTCAACTCTTGACAAGCCCAAAGTTACCATTAATTATATTTAATACCACTATATAAATATAATTGCACTCTAGGCCTTATTAATAAATTATATCCCAAGACTTTATTATGCATGCAACCCCTTCATTAAAATATTCGTAGTAATCCAAAGTCATGAATATAGACTGCCACTTTGAAGATTACTACATCTTAATCCTTGAGTACCCGGTTTAATCCTTTATGTTATTCGTCATATATTTATGAAATCCAATTTCATAAATATATACTTTAGTAACTCCTTACTAAAGTGGTTGGGCCCAACACTCTGAATAACTAAACCCATTAAACTTATCTCAAGGGAATATTTTGTATCTCCATTAAGAAACTATGAATTCCATCTTGAGAATATATGTTCCATCAACACTAAATGCGGATGCCCAACATACTGAGATTTTGACCGTAACTAATAGATCTCACTCCTGATATATCAAAGCAACCTACATCTCATGATCAGGTCCATTATTCTCTCAGGATTTAGAGTTGATGTAAATAGAAGTCGTGAGATTTATTATTCATTTGACAGTCGTTAGGAGAATAATAAATCTCACAGCGGTCCAGTTCAATATGTCTTAACTCTTAAAACAGATCAACATACCAACTAGAAGTCTCCACTTCCATGATCAAGACAAATCATCTTAGTTGATATGTTATAGTCTTCGCAGATGAAACGCCCAATTTCATCACCGACTACGAACTAAACTTCTGAGTTTACAAAGAACTTGTGATTTATATCTTCTGTGACTTTTCACATAAATCACATACAATGCATCTCATGGACTATGATAATGTCTTAGTTCATTTATAGATAGTCTCATATAATTAAACAATTTAATTATTATATACATGCCAATAAATTGGGTTTTAGGGCATAAACCCCAACATCATTCACATCTTGCAATTCTTTTCATAATGTTGGAAGTTTATTTCCATTGGACTCTCAATCCTTCAAAGTTCAACTACAACATACACTTTTTATTTGTTAATTTTTATATGATTTTGTCTTTAGCTTTTTCCTGCCATCATGTCATATTGATAGTTCTTTCTCAATCATAAATTGTAAGCTGCCCAACAAAATCAATCCCTCAGGATTTTTTTATGAATTTTTTAGACGCTAAGCGTGCATCTTAGCAGGGTCGTTCTCTCTTACTAATACACAGAGCACAATGAGAGACCAGAGCAGAAGTAGTAATTGGCAAAAAGTTACGGCTTTTTATTATTGAAGATCAAATCAAGACATGGTATTATGATAAATTACAGATACTACTAATAGTTTAACTATTAGAAAATGATGAATTTAATCATCTGACCATTATTCTAAAAAGAGTCTTCTCCATAACTAACTTAGCACTTGGCCCTCAATAATATGGAAAAGGATTAACAAGGGTAAGAGCAGTAGCAATAGCGTTCAAATTGACAGGCTCCTTTAGCTTGGGATCCGAACTTGCTATGGCACGCTAACACACAAATGGTGGGTAGGCAGTCTACCCCAGGCGGTTCTGGTTTGATCAATGTCTTACAGGTTTTGGCTTCCACCACCATCTGCTCGTTGCCTGTAATCATGTTCCAGAGAATAAATTGTTAGGCATTTACACTTCATAGAGAGAATCAAAAGCTAAATGCAACTTTTTTTGTTGCTTTAGTAAAAATTTCAATTCTTGATGAAGTTTTTCATCAAGTTTTCTTCATAAGATCTCCTACTCTACTCTTGACTAAAAAGAGAAATAAATTGGAATTATAATGCATTCCGTGAAAACTTTAATATTCCAAAAATTTTGAGTTGATTGGGACGAGAACATTTAGGACATAGGTATTCGAGTAAATAAAGAGATATCCCCTTGTTTGATTTAGTTTATCCGTCAAAATCAATCAACAACTTATAAAACCCATAGATTAGAGCTATATTCTCTAAAATCTCAATCATTATAAGATGATATATTTTTCTTGATTTTTAAAATAATGAGAAACTGCACATAAAGAGAGATGATGATCGGTTTTTTTGAAGAACAAAAAAATGATTTGATTTAATTAAGTATGTTTAATTGTTAGCAAACAAAGTGGAAGTCCCAGAGAAGAAAAAAAAAAAAAAAAAAAAAAGAGGCTGAAGAGTGTGAAGTAAAAGGAATGAAGTACGTACCAATAGTGACGAAGAGAACAAGTGAAAAAAGGAAGAAGACAGAGAGAGTTTTCATGATATCTCGTTGAAAATTGCCAATGAAAGAGATGTGAGTGTGAGATATGGTGCAATAGGGTAAGTGACTATACGGTTATATAGCGAAGTTGCATGAATATAAGGAAATAAATTATGGTCTATCCAGGATGGCTAAGAGGCCATTCCCCCTTAACTTTTCAAAAATCCTCATAAATTTTAATTATGACACCCTTAGATTTTTACTAAAAACTTGTAATACATTTATATAGTTGACTACTGCAATTTATTCTCTTTAATTACTCCTAATACACAATTGATAAAATTGAAGTGTATTAAATGTATAATTTGATTAAATTTTATTGCTATTAATATATTTGTTTACATAAGAAAATATCATATGTAAATAAATAAAAAAATTTCATGTATAAGCAATAAATAAATATTATACGTGTGTGTGTGTGTGTTTTCTTTGGATTTAATTTTTTTATTATATTTAATTTGGCCCCTTGAAAAATTTTATGACTCCGGACTTATGTTAATTAGTTTGGCTTGATAACACATGGGTAAAACTAAACATGTTAACATCATAATGAGTTTAGTGTAACTAGACACTGGACCCAAGATGTTCTCTTTTGAAATACTAATTATAATGGATAAGATGAAAGTGCAATGTATATATTTGTTTCCTTGAGAAAAGATCTTTGTTTAGAAGTTTTTGGAAAAAAAAATACTTGAAATTGTAATTGTTAGGGATATATTTATGTAATTGACTAGTCATTTGACAAAACGCAGTTTACTTGTAATTAGGTAGATCTAGGATGGGTTTAGTACTTCAAGAAACAAGTGTTAAAGTTAAGTATTGAAGTCATGCAAGTCGACCAAGAAACATGTAAAGGAAGTGCTACTCATTAAAGCTCAACAGAAGTCTCGACAGAATCCTTTCTATCTAGATTTAATGTTGAAGCTCGACAGAAGCTATATCTGTCGAGAATTACAAAATCAGATTTTCCAGATCTGATTACATGCATATGCTTATGTATTTGTGTAGGGTTTCTTTTCTCAAAACCCTAGACATATATAAGGCTTATTTTAAAGGCCGTCACATTATGCATAGATTATGCACAAAGTATGCAAAGTATATGCCAAGAGAATACAAGCATATTGTGATCTAGTTCATTATTCTTTCTGAAGAAGCTACTGCGTCTCTACGCCAAGGGTTTTGTGACCAAGGAGCTTCCTGATCTTCATTGTTGATGAACTGAAGAACTTTGTAGCCAACAATCTTCTTCAAGTTGGTGAGTTAGTCATGCACTAGGATCCGTGCATTATTGGTTAGTCACGTACTGGGATTTGTGTATTGAATGGAGAGATTGCCGCTACAATACAAATTCAATTAGGTATTGGAGTAAGGGTTCAACTGTAAGTTGGTATTTTGAAATAGGCCATAGGGTTTGGTAAGATTCCTTATACTTGTACCCGCTTGTGATTGACAATAGTGGATTCTTAGGAGTGGCGACCTTAAATTCACCTGGTGGGGTTTTGCCTCGGTGGTTTTCCCCATTCATAAACAAATTACCTGCGTCAAATTTATTTTCCGTTGCAATTAGTTATTTGGTGATTTGTTTGTGCTACCATGCTATTGCATGTAATTTGACTAATTAATTAACTTGGGTAATTTATGTAAAAATTGATTCTCAAAAAAAAAAATTTAAGTAAAAAATATTTAATTTTATATGATCATAAATACCTAATTCAGACTAATTATTTTCTATGTAGACAGATATCTTCACATAGGTTTCTAAAAAAAGATAACTTTACATATTGTTGGTTATTATTGACTTAATTTGTAAAGTTTCTTGTTGTCAAATAAAAGATCTAAGGTGTGTGTGTCTATATATATATATATATAAAGAGAGAGAGAGAGAGAGAGAGAGGGAGAAAGAGAAACGGGTTTAAGTTACACCTAGTGTAATTCCACAAGCATTACACATTTTATATGCCATAGATTTATGAGAAATCTAATGGTTAGAATAAGTCAACTACCATATCATCTATATATATATAACCAAAACCTTTAAAGTTTCCACAATTTTCCACGTCACCAATATTTTTGTTTTTGTTTTTCTTTTACGTTCTTTTATTTTAGGTTTTATATCTTATATATTTATTATTTCTCTTCAATGTGTAATTATCTTAAGAAGAAAAGAGAGTGAGGGACTTCTGTTAGGACTCTACTGGCCACATCATTATTATTATCTATATATAATATAAAATTGAAGATTAAAAAAAAATTATAATTTTTTTTTAATTAGATCTCACGTTAGAATTTTTTTTTTTTTTAACAGACTCACTTTAGGATTTTTTTTTTTTAAATCACGTCAAAAAAAAAAACTTTAGGATTAAGAAAAAAAAGAGAGAGAATCCTGTTAGGACTCTTTCTTCTCTCCTTAAAACCCTAGCAATTACCACCATAAAACTGTGAACTTAACTTCACTTTAAGATTTTTTTTTTTTAAAAGAGAGAGAGAGAGAGACTTGCGTAAAAGGAAAAAAAAAATGTAGGTTCTTTCTTTTTTATTTGCTTTCATATGTGCCTAAGATTTTCTTTCTATCTTATTCTTTTGTTATGTTTAGAATTGATTTTTTTTTTTTTTGAGTATTTGGGTTTATCTCCATATTTTGACAGTGTTTTTGTGGGTTTGGTTTTTGGGTTGAAATTTTTAATAATTATTTTATATTGTATATAGCAGATGAAGCATCTCTATTTTTTGAGTAAAATCAAAGCTGTAACCTATGTCTTCCAGTCTAAGGAATGGTATTATATACAAACTTTTTGAATTTGAAGGGCTTTGTTTGGTTTTGAAGTAGAATTTGGGGATTCTATAAAATTTGGAAGTTTTAAGTCTTGGGGTTTTTGGTATTTGCGTCTCAGTAGGTTGATCTTAATTCTTTACCTTATATGTTTTTGCTTTATTGAGAATTTTTATTTAGGTACATGTGATTTTTTGTTTTCTTAATTAAAGTTATGATTTTTGGTTGATTAATTATTTGTTTGGATTCAATGTAAAAGATAATGGAATTAGGAGTTATAATTTTGATATTGTTCCATGTTTTGAATTGTCTATATTATTATTTCTACAACTAAGTAAGATTGAGAAAGTCACAACTAAGTAAGATTGAGAAAGTCATATTGCTACTCAAATTTGAAGTTTGGTGTGTCTTCCTCATATCATGGTCTTTGTTTATATCTTTGTAGTTTATATTAGTTTTGAGTGTGTGTGAATATATATAACTTTTGAGAAATTTTCTTCATTAATTTAAAAATTGTAAATTACTTTGTAGGTTTCAGTAATTATGCACCGGTAGTGAGATGTTGACAATGTAAAGTTTTAGATCCCTTAACACAATATGTTTAACCTAATATTTAGCCATGTTGATTAACAAGTTTGTTAATTAAAATTAGGTTAAACAAATATGTGTAAATAAATATAAGGACAAAGTTTAGCTACAAAATAAGTTGTAGCCTTGGGCTAAAAACTTACTCAATATCTTTTTATTGGAGGTGAATTTTGACAAATCTACCATTGGATTACATCTTCTTCTTATATCCTTCATGCTTGCAAAATTTCAAGAAAATTAAAGATCAATAGCTATGTCATTAATAAATTTTTAAAATTGCAAGTTTTTGTAATTTAAAATTATGCACAAAATATAAGTTTATAGATTATATAGTGAATGATATTCGATTGACACAAAATTTAACATGTGTATTAAGGGCGTAAAGAACATGCAAATCAACGATTAGATTTTCAAAATGTATTGTAATATTTATTTTATTGAGTGAGTTTGTAGCCTTAAGCTACAACTAATTTTGTAGCTAAACCTAAATATAATGCAGAAAGTAAAGAATTCAAAGATCTGATGACCCAAGAAAACCTAATTGGTAAAAAAATTTGGGACGATTTAACCTAAATATTCTCAAGGTAAAAAAACAGATCTACTAAGAAAGAATTGAAGTTTGTGCAATAAGACTTAGACCACTAACATCCTATTGCTACCTCGTGTTGAAAACTTACTACCACAATCATGTGACAGCTCCAAGTTCACGAACTATTTCTTTCCTTGATCTACTGCAACCACAAGTTCTCCTACTTGTAACTTTGAGACTCTACTCAAAAAGATTTTCTTTAAGTTCTTTAAGCAGCAATTGAAGCGATCATCAAGCTCTTAATACGAACCTTGATCTTTGTAACCCTATGTGTGTGTATGAAGGTAAACACCTCAAGATCTCACAAAAAATTCACCACACAACACTCAAAAGACATCTGAAACATAGCTTGGGTTTTTCCTTTTATATGTGAAGTAAAACACTTAACCCTACACGTCAAGCAGGCTTGGGCTGAATTGGAAATTCTGCAAAAAAATAATCTCTTGAGATTCGATTGATCGAATCTAGTTTTTGATCGATCGAGCCTTACAGATTTTGTCCAATAATTTCTGCAATCACTTAATTCCAATTTTACAATTAAACACACTTTGAGCAAGCCTAAACCTAGACTCTATGTTTTGATCATGGTTTGTCAACACATTACATATTGAAGTTCTAATACATTAGTCCCTAAGGTCTTAGAACCTAAAAATCTCACCCTTTGGCAATTCGTGAGAAAACACATCACAAAAAATGAAATGCTCAAAGTTAAAAATAGCCCAATCAAATTTAAAAAGCCCTAATTACAATTCAACCTAACTACTATCTATCAGTTGCCAATGTAGACAGCAGCCATGACTGAATTAAGCTATAAATTCCTGAAACACTCAACGAACACATAAACACATGTGTGGAAAATACAAGTAAACCAAAATTAAACTTCTTGATTTCACAAAACATAAAATAAAAGACATATATCATGAATAACCTCATAAACATAAATCCATAAGCAAATATACCATATGTGAAACAAGAAACAATAAAACAACTAAACAGAACAAAACAAAATAAAATGTCTCATAATATCTCCCCGTAACATATACAATCCACCAAAAATAAATACATGAAAGCCATAAACCAAAAATACATCAAAAAGCTCCTAGATACAGTCTAAAAACTCCAAAAACTCTAAAAATCCCCCTATCTCCATGTGTATATACTCCCCCTTTTTGTGACGAATTGCCAAAGGGCAATCAAGGATCATCATCAAAAGGTGGAGTAGAACCTCTAGCATGCGCCAACTCTGCTCATAAGGCTGCAACCTCATTAAGCAGATCCAACAAAATTTGTCCCTGCGCCACTTGAATAGTCACAACCGTATCCAAGGTGGCACAGATAGAGGCTTCGCTCGATGTAGAAGGTGGAGGATCCACGGTAGCAGTGGGATCTACATAAGTCTCAACTGAGGGATCATCTAAAAGAGGAGGCCTAGAGAGGGTTAGAGCACAAAAATCTCAATAAATATCAATCTATATGATGCATGTAATCAATGTACATATGATGCATGCTCTAATGCATTGAAATTTATTCAATTTTACTTTAGAAACAATCAATTGACTTGAACCTAGAGTTTTAGTCCAAAAAACTCAAATTAGAAAAAACCAAATTTCAAAAATTGAATCAAATTGATCAATTAACCACTATACTAGTTAGGAAACACATATAATTAGTTAATCTATCATTTACACAAGTCAATTTCACAAATTTAAGCCCAATTGAACAAAATCTCCAATTTCACAAAGTTTCAAGCCCTAGAATTTCAAATTTTCCCAACTCACAAAATTGATCAAATTAATGCATAAGGATCATGTTTATATCATCTAAGAACAAAAACCCAATGATCAAATGTGAACAAAAACAACCCAAAAATCATTAGTTCGAAAAGTAGTGAGAAGAGTGTTTGAAAAGTTTTGAAAATAATGAAGAACACGTGAGAAAACTCTTTTTAAAACACTCACTGTTCAAATTTCAATCAGTCAAAATTGAGCTTCAATCAAGAACCGATCGAGCTAGGCAGAATCAAACCAAAATTTTTGTCGCAATTTCGATCAGTCAAGAAATAGATTTGACGATAGAAAATCTAGAATTTTGAAATTTTTTTTAAAACCATGCAAGTTTTATGTAGAAACCACTCAAACCATTTTATTTCGTGAATGAAATGCATGATTATGAGTTTAAATGATTTTCAAAAACACTTGAATTTAACCTAGATCTTCCAAAAACAAGATTTTCACACTTTTGTCCCCAAAACTCAAAAGATGAAACATATTTTGCATCAAAATCAAAAAGCATATAATCTTGGATGGCCAAAACAAATTTACACACAATCATGTACTAAGTTTAGCAAAGAATAACTTGTGTAGTGTGTGCAACTAGTCATAGCTTGAGATATATGTGAGGTGATAAGTTGATAGTAATCAATCACAATTTCTACATCATTCATCACTTAAGTTTGAAAGAGACTATCACCAAAGGAGTTACATCATATAACTCTCACATCTCCTAGAAAACAAGCTTGCAATCATGTAAGTTTCTTTTGATTTTGCCTCATAATGTACACACCAATTTTATTTCATTGTTAAATTGATATTTAAGCCAAATAATGTACACACTAATTTTATTTATTTGTGTCATCTTTATTATAGCCCAATAATGTACACACCAATTTAATTATTAATACGAGGCTACACCTTATGTTCTTTTTGTGCATGTGCTACACTTTCTCATGTACAAAATTTTATGATATGCACTAAGGCATTCATGATTGACTAGTAAACAGTGGTGAGATGATTATTTATGCCTTTCTCATTAAGTTCTAGTTCTAACAATCAAAAGCATGTAACTTCAAAATCAAGATCATGTGATCAAAAACTATAAACAACTCCCACACAATATGTACTACATAGCTAAAACTAGCAAAGTGCAATAAAATAAGCCCATCCAAGATAAACAAGGTACACTAGCATGTCATGTAAAGTTATTAGGCCAACCTTGATTACAAAATCCAAGATATATGATACAAAACACATTCTTCCTTCCTTCTTTTTTTATTTTTATTTTTATTATTTTTATTATTAAAAAAACAACCTATCATGAAATGCATAAATGTAATGCAACGCAAATCCTAAAAGCAACAAGAAAACAAAACAGCAAAAGAAAAATGGTCATAAAGAGTATTGAGGTGAAGTACAAGGACCACGTCACAAAGACTCAATTAGATTGAGCCTTTTGCATCCAAAACTTTTTAAATGCAACTCTAGGTCTGGAGTTATTATTCACATTAGAATGATAAGCAATTCCAGGATTGGTATAAAGGTTTAACGCCTTAAACAATTCATCAATAAGTACCATAGGATCTTGTGCTTGAGACACAAGTACTTTTGGCTTATTTGCTCACTTTGCAGCTTGCAACTTGCAATAGTTTGGGAAAGTATGCCTAGCCTTTCCACAAAAATGACAAACCCACAAAGGTCTATCATGCTTCTTATCCTTAAGGAGGTTAGGATGCTTAGACTTAGACTCTTTAAGATCAACCATAATTTTCCTAGGAGGTGAAGTAACTTCTACTGATTTGACAATCTCACTCTTAGGAGGCTCAAAAGAAGGAACAAAATTTGTGGAATGGGTTTCAGACACCGAGATGCTTTCCACAAAACCTAGACCAGATTTTTCTAAGGGAGACTTCTAAACACTCAACATGTGATCAAGTTTAGAACTAGAAGACCTATCTATTTGTTCTCTAGCAAGAGATAATTCTAGTTCGAAGTTCTTAATCTTATCAAGCAATAACATGTTTCCAGTCTTCACCTTATCAATCAAAGTATTAGCATCAAGCAATTTCAACAGCAAATCTTTCTTATCAAGTTCAAGGGAGGCAATTTTCTTTAAACCTAAGTCAACATTCATTGCATCCTTTGCAGCAACCTTGCATATCTTATTGAAAGTTTCTTGCAAATCAGCACATTCAGAGAGTTCCCCATCAGAAGGGTTCTCTTTAACCAAAACACTTTCATCAACTACAATAGTAGCTATGAAAGCAATGAAGTTTCCGTCTTCATCGCTACCAAACTTGTGATCAGAAACTTCATCATCCCTAAGAGTTATAGCCATAACTTTACCCTTTGATCTCAAGAATGTAGGACATTCTGATTTCACATGACCATACCCTTGACAACCAAAACATTGTTGACCTAGAGAGTTACTAGAGGTTTGACCAACTTTCTCTTTTGATTTATCAGTATTATTAACCTTAGTTAGTTCATTCCTATTCAAGTTTCTAGGTTCAGCATTGTTTTAACCTCTTACCCTTCGGTTGTTATTCCTAAGAAAATTTCTAAAGTTCTTGGCAAGATAAGCAATCTCTGTAGAAGAGAGTTCATCATCAAATCCATTCCCATCAACATCATCAACTAAGTTAAGAACCATTGATTTGAATTTGTTTGTTTTGGGTAGGTCTAGCTCATAAGACTGGAGAGATCCCATAAGCTCATCAACAGGGAGTATCCTTGCTTTCAGGAATGGCAGTCACTTTGACTCTAAAATCCTCAGTCAATGATCTAAGTATCTTCCTAACAATCTTAGGTTGATCATAAATTTTACCCAAATTATAAGCAAAAATTAACAATATCATTAAGTTTAGCATAGAATTCATCAAAACACTCATCACTAGACATTCTAATGCTTTCAAATCTAGTTGTTAACTATTGCAACTTATTAATTTTAACTACCTTTATGCCTTCATGCACAGTTTGAAGAATATTCCATGCAGTATGAGCAACCTCGACATTTGAGATTCTCTTGAATTCCTCCATAGAAACAGTATTAAAAATAGCATTCATGGCTTTGCTATTAAAAGCAGCTGCTTCTTTTTGAGAAGTTGACCACTCGCTTACAGGAGTAGTTGGCTTCTCCCATCCGTATTCAACAAAGTTCCATACTCTATCATCAATATATTTCAGAAATGCTTTCATCCTTACTTTCCAGTAGGCATAGTTATTCCCATCAAACTGAGGTGGGATCACTAGAGAGTGATCGTGTTCCATGACAACAGGGGTCAAGGATCAACTCTTAGATCAAAGGATCTAAACACTAGAGCTATCCCGCTCTAATACCACTTGTAAAGTTTTCGACCCCTTAACACAATATGTTTAATCTAATATTAAGCCAAGTTGATTAACAAGTTTTTTAATTAAAAATAGGTTGAACAAATATGTGTAAATAAATATAATGCGGAAAGTAAAGAACACAAAGATCTAATGACCTAGAAAAATCTAACTGGTAAAAAACCTGGGGAGAATTTAAACTAGCTATCCTCAAGGTAAAAAATAGATTCACTAAGAAAGAATTGAAATTTGTACAATAAGACTTAGACCACTAACATCCTATTGCTTCCTTGTGTAGAAAATTTACTACCACGACCACGTGACAGCTCTGAGTCCACGAACTACTTCTTTCCTTGATTTGTTGCAACCACAAGTTCTCCTACTTGTGACTTTGAGACTCCACTCAAAGGTTTAAGATCTTCTTTAAGTTCTTTAAGCAGCAACTGAAGCGATCATCAAGCTCTTGATACAAATCTTGATCTTGATAACCCTATGTGTATGTATGAAGGTAAACACCTCAAGATCTCACAAAAGATTCACCACACAGGACTCAAAAAGACCTCTATGGTTTTTCTTTTATATGTGAAGTAAAACACTTAACCCTACACGTTAAACGGACTTGGGCTGAATTGGAAATTCTATAGAAAAATAAATCTGCTCGAGATTCGACCGATTGAATCTAATTTTTGATCAATCGAGCCTTGCAAATTGTATAATAATTTCTGTAATCACTCGATTCCCATTTTACAATTAAACACATTCTGAGCAAGCCTAAACCTAGACTCTATGTTTTAATCATGGTTTTCCAACACATTACATATTGAAGTTTTAATACATTAGTCCCTAAGGTCTTAGAACCTAACACTTATAATCCTACAAACTTGAATTGGTTGGTTTGTTATCAAATAATATATCATAAGAAAAAGTAACTTTTTGTTTTTCCGTTTAAGGATTTTATCAACTCCCAAAAATGGCTTTTGGAGATTTTATTTTTGTGGTTTCACATTTTTGTGGACCATATCTCTAGTTCTATAAAAGTTGCATATCCATAAATGGGAAAATATATCTCCTATCAATTACAATGAAATAAGAAACAAAATGACAATTATGAAACTTAAGGACCAAAGAAAATATATAGACAATAAGGGTATGTTTGGTAACTGTTTTTTTTTTTCTCATTCTTTTGTTTTCAACAACCATTTTCTGTTTCCAAATAGGTTTTTTGCCTTAAATTAAATTATAATTTCAAATTCTTGTAAGATGATATAGTTTACTTATAGCCACAATTATACAGAGGAACAAAAGATACGAAACTTTAAGGACATACGATGTCCCACAAAATTAAAAAGATAAAGAGATATGACATTGGACAATATTTAAGTAAAAGAGAAGTGAGACTAGGTGCAATTGGGTGGTGAATGACTACACTTAAATACACCAAAAACTGATTGGTGTCTTGGTCTGATGATAAAGAGCTATTATCAGGAGCGAACATCATTGGTTGAAACTCTCTCAATATAAATATATATATAGGGACATTACATGAATATATGGCAAGAATAAATTTTGTTTGATCATTTTTTCGACAAGTGAAAGTTGCCATAAAGTATTGTAAGATCTGATTCTCTCATTAATGTTCGTCCTAATATAAAATTTAATAAATTCGACAATTGTAAATGTAGTAACAGTTATTGTTGTTGTGTTTGTATATAAAATTATCACATATATCTTTTACAAAAAATGTAATATGAAAATATTCTAATGGGGTTTTAAATATATAACAAAATTTAAACATGCACTTAATTATATAGTTGACACTAGAATAATAATGCGTAAAATTGAAAGGCAGGAAAAAGTTTTGTTATATAATATTAAGAAATCAAATAAAATTCAAAAAAAGATTAGCCCTTTTTCTACTTTTTTTTTTCAATAAAAATGAAGTTAGATTATTATAGTAGTTTTTGATCGGAATTTACAGTGATTTTATTTGTATCAATATATATTTTATATATTGTTTAAAGAATTATTATTTTTAGTCTAAGATAGAATTCTCCTCAAGCAAAATTTAAGTGTATGTATGTGAAACTCTCTCTTAGAGACACAAACACTGACCTTTGCCCCCAAACCCAATAGACAGTTATACTAGTGAAGTGACCATCATACTTAAATGTAATTTTTAACAATATATTATCATAGTTATTAATATAATAATAAGTATCACTTATAAATGTAATTTTTTTATACAACACTATCTATTCCACTATCTTTTTCAAAAAAAAATAATGTGACATGATTTTAATTGGGGGAAAATGTGCACTAAATTTTTTGTGTGAAAATGTTATTACATCAATCAAAGATCAAATATCTTTGATATTATATACACTACTTGTATAAATCATTTGATTAAATATTACTAAAATTTGATAGCTAGTGGTTTTTAGTTGTTGTTTGTTTGTTTTTTTTTTTTTTTTTTTTTTTTGGGATTTTTTCCTATGTAAAAGGAAAAAAAGGAAACTTCTAAGGCCTTAACCTTCTTTCTTAAAATGAAAATTTTTAGTTTTAGAAACAACATCACAAAAGCTCAAGCATTTGATAATTATATAGGAATTGGCCCAAACCTAAAAGACACTTATATTTGTGGAGTGATCATCATACTTCAGGTGCACAATTTTGTCAATGAATTAAATTTAATAGTATACTAGTTACTAACCCTTGTGATGCACAGAAAAACTATTGACTATGAAAAAAAATGAAGAAATATTTAACTTCTATACTTTTCCATAGTTTAGAAGTGTTGTCTAACATTGAACATTATTGAGTTGGAAGTGCATAGTTACCGAAACCTACAAAATAATTTACAATTCTGAAATTAATAAAGCAAAACTCCCAATAATTATACACACACACACACACTCAAAACTAATATAAATTGCAAATATATAAACAAAAACCATGATATGAGGAAGACACACTAAGTTTCAAATTTGAGTAGCAATACAACTTTCTCGTAGTAATAACAATATAGACAATTCAAAACATGGGACAATATCAAAATTATAATACCTAATTCAATTATCTTTTATGTTGAATCCAAACAAATAATTAATTGAAATTAATCCAAACAAATAATTAATCAACCAAAAATCATAGCGTTAAATAAGAAAACAAAAAACCACATGAACCTAAATAAAAAGCATTTACGGTGAAGAATTAAGATTAACCTACTAAGACGCAAATACCAAAAATCCCAAAACTTAAAACTTCAAAATTTATAGAATCCTTAAATTCTACATTAAAACCAAACCAAATTCAACAAATTTATATACAACATACAAAATTAAAATTTATCATTCCCTAGGCTAGAAGACATAGGTTGCAGCTTTGATTTTTCTCCAAAAACATAGAGATGTTTTATCTGCCATGTACAATATGAAAATTAATTAGTAGAAATTTCAACCTAAAACCAAACCCATGAAAAAAATCTCAATGTAAATATGGAGATTAACCCAAATACTCAAAAGAAAATCAATTCTAAACATAACGAAAGAATAAGATTGAAAGAAAATCTCAGGTACATATGAAAGCAAATAAAAAATTCGACATAAAAGATAAAATTCAATAATGACTGTGAGGGTCCTTTTTTGGACGGTACCCAGGCCCATGTAGAAACAAGGATCCCAGGTGCCTTACTTGTTTTTTGGTGGACTGGGCTTGGTATACCGCAGCTAAATGGGCTATTTACAAACCAAGTGATGCACAAGCAAGGTTCCTACAATACGTATACACTAGCAAGTGAGAATATATGTATTGAACAACAAGAAAATAGTAAAGGAAGGCAATGTAATAAAGAAACACACAAAATATTTGTTCGGGACCCTCAGAGTCAGTAAGAAATATTTCATTAATTTCTTTTTTTTTTTTAGTTATGGATTACAAATGCGCTCACTAAGACGTAATACAAGGTCAAAATAAGCTCAAAAATTACAGACTTAGATGACCATTTAAGCCTCTAAGACTTGCAAAGTTTGAATCCTTTTGAATCCAAGTATTGTATTATAGTGGTTGTTTCTGGGATACAGGGAGATATTCCCCTGTTTTCTTTGAGTTTTACAGAGTTTTTTTGGATTACAATGTGCTCACTAAATCATGCTACAAGGTCCAAATAAACTCAAAAATTGCAGACTTAGATGGCTATCTTAACATCTAAGACTTGCAAAGTTTGAATCCTTTTTTAATCCAAGTATTGTATTATAGTGGCTGTTTCTGGGATACTAGGAGATATTCCCCTGTTTTCCTTGAGTTTAACAGAGCTTTCTCTCAATGATTCTATCTGATTTCCTTACTCCTGAATCTCCTTTTATAGCGTCACCTTAAGGCTCCGGGTACCACTAGTTCTCACTTTTTTGCTCCCCTGGGAAATAGAGCCCTTGTTATGCCAGCTATTTTGATGGCTGGCTCTTTCCCTTTTTCTCATAGTTTTTTCTCTTTTAGTGCTGCTTCCCTAAAAGTCACTTGCTGGCTTTCCATTCTAGGGGCGTCCTTGGAGAGCTGACCTTCATCCTCTCTTCTTTCAAGGTTTCTCACCTTTTAGATTCAGCTTTTAGCTGCCCTCATTTTTTGTTATTTTTCCCCAGTGAGCTAAATCCTTCCCTACCAAGTCAAAGGTTTTCCAAGCTATTTCCCCTTATGGTTCTTCTTTCCGGGTTCCCCGAGGTACCAGCCTTTTGTTCATGAGTTGTTGCTCTTCAAGCCGCTTCTTTGTTGCATCTCTAAGTACTTGAAAAGGACATATTTGTCCTTCATTTCTTGTGCTTTTTGGTTCCCCTTTTGAGCTGTCTTAATTCCACCTTGGCTGTATTGCACGTCCCAAGGATCTTGAGCCTTTGGCAGTCTCCGGGATCCCGACTCAGTTCTTTTTACTGGACTCTCTTTGGTCCTCTAATCTTGGTAGGCTAGGCCCTTCTTATTTCTTCCCTTTGTTTCATGGGTTCTAAAACTTGCCCCTTCGTGGATCTTGGGCTTCAAATCTTTTGAGCCTACCATCTTTTTCTTTTGTGAACTCAACCTCTTTTCAATTTTACTTTCCATGGGGTTGGCCCAGTGTGCTATTTCTTTGGGCCTTGTATTATGATTTTTTGAACCTCAACATTTAGCCCCCCGAGCTCGTGGGTTGCCTGCAGCCCACGCATGAGAAAATAAAATTGTTCTTGGACACTTTCCTGGTTTGTGGAAATGTGTAAATCAAATAATTCTTGAGGGAAACTCCAAAGGAATTGCTACATTTCCTTCATGAAAATGAACTAACATGTTGCCAAAGATTAGAATTCACCTTCATGTTAGTATTAAGCTGTAAATTGGTATTCAATTTTCCATAAAACAAATCAATTTTGTCAAGCTGATAATGAAGTATTCATATAAAGCTAAAATTACATTGGTGTTGCATTTGATGCTAAGAGTATATTTCTAGCACTAATGTCTTTTGCTATCAATTCTAGGATATGTTTTTTGAAAGTAGCATACAAAAATCACATTGGATGCATATTAAATCTCAACATAAGATAGCATTGCTTTGTCAACAAGATTTTGTTTGCTTCACAAATAGTTTGAGTGAGGGAAGCCCCCATGAACTTTGCCAAAGATATTCTATGCATTGTAGTACATGCTTGCCATGGCTAAGGTGAATAACACCAAGATTTTTGCCACATGAGATTTTTAGTCCATGAATAGTGACTTACCAATGGGACCATGATATCATAAATCATTGAATCATATAAACCTGTTGATTTAAAGCCTAATCAAGGCTAGCTATTCTTCTCAAAATTTATTAAGGGATTAGAAACTTTCCTGAGGACATGGCTTTAGAAGGCTTAAGAACATCTCCACGCCTTGCTTTAGCTAAAAAACCTTGCTCTTTTGGTGGATGCTCTTGATCTTTGCCTTATTCTTTTTTTTTCTTTTTTTTCTTTTTTCAAATTATAAGAGATTGTATAGTTTTTCAGATTGCAGTAAATTATTCACATATCATGCCACCAATTATATTGTTGTTGAATTACTATGTGCCATGTAGTTCATGAGCCAAATAAAATAACAGTGGCTGAACTTATTTACAGTAAAGTTTGCACTAGACTTCTTAATTTTTTATCAAGTGAAAGATATATCTAAGGAAAATTTTTAATCTTATCTTAGCCCCTAGTGTATGTACTAAGAAAAACCAATTGCCAAATAATATATAGCAATAAAAATTACTTCATGTATATGAAACCATTTGAGGATTTCAACCATACAAGAATTCCAAATTTTGATTTTTGATAATTAGTCAAGTAAGAAGACCAAAATATTAGAATTTTCATTTTAACCTAAAAGTATTAGTGCATGGGTGATACCTCTTGCACAACTTTTTGAGTATTTTGATATATTCAAACATGGTATTAATGAGTGGGCTTACCGAAAGGTACCTTTATTTTGTTGAATTGAAGTACCTCCAAGCCTTTGGTGAGTTTGCACCTTGTAGGAGGAGGGAAATGTTGCTAGCTAGTTTGCAATGTCATTGACTAATCTTCTTTGTACAAAGATTGGCAAAAGTATCCATGCTTTTGCGGTTTTGAGTGATGTACTTTTGGATTTTTTTTAAAGTTACGCCTTCCTTGCTTCCTTAGGCTCCCTTGAACCAACTCCTTTCAAGGAGGTCAATCTTGTGCACTTTATACCCACTTGAGGCTCTTTCTCTTTGTACCCCTCGTTGGTCCTGCTTACAATTTGCACCCTTTGCTAGGACGTGCTAGGGCTTGTACCTATTGTTGGTACGTGCTACGGCTTGTACCTATCGTTGGTACGTGCTACAGCTTGTACCTATTGTTGGTACATGCTACAGCTTGTACCCATTGCTAGTGAAGGAAAAATTCTGGTTTTGTAATTCATACGAAACCCACAGCGGAAGCAACGAACTAGGATCTATTTCATTCGTGATTGATAACGTGTACAATGTAAATTTCAGAATTTAAGAACAAGATAGCGTACCTTGGTGTAGAGAAATTCAAAACAAAGATTAGAAGTACTTGGGAACACTTTTAATCTTCACTCCAATTCCAATTTACGCCTAAGATGTGTGGTCTCTCAATCAGTTTTCAAAGGGAGAATGAAAGTGTGTCTCACACTCTCTCACACACCGTTTCTTTTTCTTTTCTAATCTCATCTAATAAAAATTCTGTATGTTTCTCCCTTTATAACTAACTGATTATCTAATTGGGCTGGCCTATTGGGCCTTTCCAATTGGGCTTTAGTGTGTGGCTTGGAGTGGGACCAAAAGGGACTAATAAGACACTAGCTCCAATGGGCCTTGGGCTTTTCCGTCAACTCTTGACAAGTCCAAAGTTACCATTAATTATATTTAATACCACTATATAAATATAATTGCACTCTAGGCTTTATTAATAAATTATATCCCAAGACTTTATTATACACGTAACCCCTTCATAAAATATTTGTAGTAACACAAAGTCATAAATGTAGACTGCCACTTTGTAAATTACTACATCTTATCCTTGAGTACCCAGTTTAATTCTTTAAAGTTATTCATTATATATTTATGAAATCCAATTTCATAAATATATACTTTAATAATTTCTTACTAAAGTGGTTAGGCCTAACTCTCTGAATAACTGAAACCATTAAACTTATCTCAAGGGAATATTTTATATCTCCATCAAGAGACTATGAATTCCATCTTGAGAATATATGTTCCATCAACACTAAATGTGGCTGCCCAACATACTGAGGTTTTGACCATCACTTTAGATCTCACTCTTGATATATCAAAGCAACCTACACCTCATGATCAGGTCTATTATTCTCTCAGGATTAAGAGTTCATGCAAATAGAAGTCGTGAGATTTATTATTCATTTGACAGTCATTAGGAGAATAATAAATCTCACAGCGGTCCTGTTCAATATGTCTTAACTCTTAAAATATATCAACATATCAACTAGAAGTTTCCACTTCCATGATCAAGACAAATCATCTTAGTTGACACGTTATAGTCTTCGCAGATGAAATGCCCAATTTCATCACTGACTACGAACTATAAATTCTGAGTTTACAAAGAACTTGTGATTTACATCTTCTGTGACTTTTCACATAAATCACATACAATGCATCTCATGGACTATATGATAATGTCCCATATTCATGTTACCATTATTTTAGATAATAATGAAATAACTTTATCAATCACAATATAAAGTCATACATCATGTCATACATAATGTCATACGTAATATCATACATAGCATCATACAATAGGATTTAAGGGCACTAATCCTAACAATCTCCCACTTGCCCTAAAGACTATTGTGCACTAATCTAACTCCCATTCCCTCCAAATGTGACTCGAAAGTCCTTTGAGGCAAGGCTTTGGTAAAGGGATCTGCTAGATTATTTGCACTTTCAATCTTAGCTACCACAACATCTCCACGAGCAACAATGTCTTGAATGATGTGGTACTTCCTCTCAATGTGCTTTCCTTTCTTATGATTCCTTGGATCTTTGGATTGTGCAACCGCTCCACTATTGTCACAAAACAATGTGATGGGAACTTGCTCCATTCTCACAACACCAAGATCAGAAAGGAATTTCTTGAGCCAAACAGCCTCCTTTGCTGCTTCACAAGCAGCAACGTACTCGGCTTCCATGGTGGAGTCTGCAATACAAGATTGCTTAACACTCCTCCAACTTATGGCTCCACCTCCCAATGTGAAAACACATCCTGAAGTGGATTTTCTGAAATCTAGATCTAATTGAAAATCTGAATCTGTATAGCTAATGGGAATCAAATCCTCACTATGGTAAACAAGTATATAATCTCTCGTTCTCCTAAGATACTTGAGAATATGCTTTACAGCTTGCCAATGTTTTGGTCCTAGATTTGATTGATATCGGCTGACCATGCCAACTGAATAGCAAATATCTGGTCTAGTACAAAGCATGGCATACATGAGACTTCCCACTGCAGAAGCATAAGGAACTTGTCTCATCATATTTTCTTCCTCTTGAGTCTTAGGCCTTTGGTCATCAGACAGAGGAACTCCATGTCTAAAAGGAAGCAATCCTTTCTTGGAGTTTTGCATGCTAAACCGTTCTAGGACCTTATCTATATATCCAGCTTGTGATAAGCCTAGCATCTTATTCTTGCGATCTCGCCAAAGCTTGATCCCTAGAATAAAGTTAGCCTCACCCAAGTCCTTCATATCAAATTGGCTTGACAACCAAACTTTAACCGATGACATTACCCCTACATCATTTCCAATGAGTAGAATATCATCAACATAAAGTACTAGGAACATTACTACTTTGTCTCGATGTCTTTTGTACACACATGGTTCATCAAGATTTTGTTCAAAACCAAATGACTTAATTGCTTGATCAAATCTGATATTCCATGACCTAGATGCTTGTTTAAGTCCATAAATGGACCTATTCAACTTGCATACCATATGCTCTTGGTTCTTTGCTATGAAACCTTCTGGTTGTAACATGTATATTTCTTCTTCAAGATTTCCATTAAGAAATGCAGTCTTGACATCCATCTGTCAAATCTCATAATCATAATGAGCAGCAATGGATAAGAGAATTCTAATAGATTTAAGCATGGCTACTGGCGAAAAAGTTTCATCATAATCAATACCTTCTTTTTGTGTATACCCTTTCGCCACTAGTCTTGCTTTAAAGGTTTCAACCTATCCATCTATCCCTCTCTTTCTCTTGTAAACCCATTTGCAACCAACAGGTTTAATGCCGTTAGGCGCCTTTACAAGATCCCATACATGATTGCAATCCATAGAATCCAATTCAGATTTCATAGCTTGGACCCAATGATGTGCATCTATATCACTCATTGCTTCATCATAAGTGTAAGGATCCGATTCAGCCTCTTCTGAGATAGCCTCATAAGTTTCTCCCAAACCTATGAATCTTATAGGAGGCCGAATAATTCTCCCACTACGACGAGGCACCTGTGTACTAGACATCTCATGAGTAGTATCTTGTGGTGTATCTAATACAACCACATCATCCCTAGTTTCATCCATTGGTTGTTCAACTACAGGTTCATTCATTTCAGCCAAGACAACTCTACTTCTAGGAGTAAAATTATTCAATTAGTCATTTTCCAAGAATTTGGCATTTGTGCTAACAAACACTTTAGTATCCTTATGACTATAAAATAAACCTCCAACTGTTCCTTTTGGATACCCTACAAAAAAATACCACTTCTGTTTTAGACTGTAACTTGTCAGACTTTCCTTTCAACACATGTGCTGGACAACCCCAAATGTGGAGATGTCTCATACTAGGCTTACGCCCATTCCACAACTCTACAGGTGTTTTAGGAATAGACTTCGAAGGTACTAAATTCAGAAGATACATTGCAGTATTTAAGGCATATCCCCAAAAAGAAATTGGTAGAGTCGAATAACTCAACATGGACCTAACCATATCTAAAAGAGTCCTATTCCTTCTTTTTGCTACACCATTTTGTTATGGAGTTCCAGGTGCAGTCAACTGGGATATAATCCCATTTTCAGTCAAGTAATCCTTGAAATCACCAAGAAGGTATTCGCCACCTCGATCAGATCGAATGGCCTTTATGTGTTTACCCAATTGATTCTCAACTTCAGCCCTAAACTCTTTGAACCTTTCAAAGGCTTCGGACTTCCGTTTCATTAGGTACACATAACCAAATCTAGAGTAATCATCAGTGAAAGTAATGAAATATTCATAGCCACCTCTTGCTTGAATTGACATAGGACCACATACATCTGAATGTACTAGTTCTAGCAAATCTTGGGCTCTTCTACCCTTTGCATTAAAAGGTCGTTTGGTCATCTTACCTTCCAAACAAGATTCGCAAACTGAAAAACCATCAAATTCCATGGGCTGTAAAAGTCCATCTTTGATTAGTCTTTGAATCCTACTTGAATTGATATGACCTAAACGCAAGTGCCATAGATATGCATTACTAGTAGAAGGAAACTTTCTCTTTAATGATTTTACATGAGAGTTACTATCTAATTCAGAATTGTATAATTCATGCTTATCAGGAGTTAAAATATAAAGACCATCCACAATATTGCCAGAACAGATAAACACTTTATCCTTCTTTATTACAACATTGTCTTTCAGGATAACACAATATCCATGTTTACCTAAGTAAGTTGCAGAAATTAAATTCCTACGAACATTAGGTACATACAAACAGTCTTTCAATATTAAAACTCTAGACTTAAAACATAAATTAAACACTCCAACAGCTTCAACCGGAATCTTGCTCCCATCAGCCAAAGTAAGAAATAGTTCTCCCTCATTCAACTTTCTGGTCTCCTGGAACCCCTGCAAAGAATTGCAGATATGATTAGTACAACCTGAATCCACACACCAGGAATCCGTGAGATTCTGTACCAAACATATTTCAAGAAGAAATCAACTTTTCATACCCTTATTCTTGGCAGCCTTGAATGTTGGACAATTCCTCTTCCAATGTCCTTTCTCACCACAATAGAAACACTTTCCTTTGGTTTTCTTTTCTTTGTTAGCAACTCCTAAGGCAATTTGTTTACCATCTTTCTTAGTGAAGTCCTTCTTCTTCTTCTTCTTACCCTTGACTTTCGACTTAGGTTGAGAAGTAGAAGCTTCACCCACATTGGCTTCAACACTAGAAGTACCAAGGATGCCTTCCGCCGCCACTAACTCATTCATTAATTCAGACAAAGAATAAATATTTTTGTTCATATTATAATTGAGTCTGAATTCCTTGAATGATTCTGGTAGTGACTGGAGTATCATATCCACTTGAGATTCTCCATCAATGTCGGCACCTAAAACTTCTAATGTGTTCAGATTAGCAATCATCCTAAGACAATGCTCCCTCACTGAACTTCCTTTAGCCATTTTGGTATTATAAATTTGCCTCATGGTTTCTTGCCTTGCAGAACGGCCTTGCTCACCAAACATCTCCTTCAGACTATGCATTATGTCCGAAGCAAGTTCTACATCCTGCATTTGATGCTGTAGAACATTTGAGATAGATGCTAGGATGTAGCACTTGGCCATCTCATTAGATTTCTGCCAACGATCAGATCGCTGTTTTTCCTCAAGAGGAGCATCTAATGAAGGAAAGTTAGGACATGGTTGAGTAAGCACATATTTGTGCTCTTCAACAGTAAGAACAATGTCCAAATTTCTTTTCCAGTCAACATAGTTGGATCCAGTCAGTTTGTTTTGGTTAAGAATAAAAACAAGTGGGCTAAATGATGCCATGACAAAATTTGAAAATAATAAACATGAATATAATAAGTAAATTGGACATTATCAATTTAGCATAAAAGCATATAATATGGAACCTTAATAAAACCATAAAATAATATATGCAACGACAACCCAATCTCATATTCAATATCCCTCAGCATAGAGTGAACATAAAATACTATGATTGATTGAGAACTATTCTCATTATTAGTACTATCATGATAACTCTTATCAAATACTAATAATATGCCGTTTTATATTTAGCCTCTAAGTAATAATAGTAAGAACTCAACATAGAGGATACTATAATACTTAGTCTAGTGTATACCATTGTCTAGAATTATATGTAACCACATTTCATCCCTTTAACAGGCTTATTTTGTAGTACCATGATAAAATACCCTCCGCATGGAATGCAAAGCTCGAAGCTAAGACAAGGAGTTTATCAAACCACTATAAACCAGGAAATTCAATCTTGTAGGACCATGAAATAAATACTCTCCGCATGGAATGCTAAGCTCGAGGCAAAGACAAAGTATATATTTCACACTACTATGAACCAACAATGGAGGCCATGAGATCCAACCCTTGAATCTCTCTCCCACTAGATATTTTAAAATAAAGGTTTTTAAGATTAAGAACCATAATAATGCTAGACACGTTGAAAAAATAATCCTAATCTAATTAGGAATAAATTTCATTAAACTAGCATTAAAATATATATAAATATATATATAACGTAATAAAAAACCCATATTACATTTAAAAATCCATATTACATTATATATAATATAATATATGGAATTATATATGTAATATATGATTTTATATTACCTTATATATATACTGTACGGATTGTAATAATCCTTATAAACCAAGATGACTAAAAGATGCAAAATGGCTATAGCATGCAATCCGTATAAAACAAGGCATATATCATGCAATAAAAGACAAAATATGCAATTAAGACAAAGTAAAAAATGCACCAATGTTCTTCACATGCAATCAAAGCCAACCAAGGATTCATAAAAGTCCAAGCCATGCCATAAAGGTCCAAGCCATGCATTTATTTAATATGACACTTCTTGGTGTAGATTCATATATATATGTGTACGGATTGAAGAAAAGTTCTAAAGATACATATGATAAGTCAAAAGCTTGAATCCGTATATAATATATAATTTATAGAATTAAAACTTCCAAGCGGTGCAAAAGAAATCCAAGCAGTAGAGTGATCTTGATCCACGCGTATGGCAGTTATTGAAATGCTAGTTAATAACTACATTAAGCATATATATATATATATATATATATATATATATATATATATATATCTCTCTTTGGCCATAAAAGACACGGCACATATATATAATACAAACCAAGATTTTCAATGATAGTTATTGAATGACTTCAATAACTACTCCCAACTGCCAATAATATCCAATCCATGCACTCTTGGAATCATGCAAAACAATATATCGCATATATTGATCAATGCACACAAGATTTATGGAACAATATCTTTATGCAGAAATTTAAAAACACAAAGATAACGGTTTTCTTAAATTCTAAAATTCAATCACACGCTATACAATCATGATATGAAAACCTGGCTCTGATACCAATTGAAGGAAAAATTCTGGTTTAGTAATTCATACAAAACCCACAGCGGAAGCAACGAATTAGGATCTATTTCATTCATGATTGACAACGTGCACAATGTAAATTTCAGAATTTAAGAACAAGATAGCGTACCTTGGTGTGGAGAAATTCAAAACAAAGATTAGAAGCACTTGGGAACACTTTTAATCTTCACTCCAATTTCACTTTACGCCCAAGATGTGTGGTCTCTCAATCAGTTTTCAAAGGGAGAATGAAAGTGTGTCTCACACTCTCTCACACACCGTTTCTTTTTCTTTTCTAATTTCATCTAATAAAAATTATGTATGTTTCTCCCTTTATAACTAACTGATTATCTAATTGGGCTGGCCTATTGGGCCTTTCCAATTGGGTTTTAGTGTGTGGCTTGGAGTGGGACCAAAAGGGACCAATAAGACACTAGCTCCAATGGGCCTTGGGCTTTTCCGTCAACTCTTGACAAGTCCAAAGTTACCATTAATTATATTTAATACCACTATATAAATATAATTGCACTCTAGGCCTTATTAATAAATTATATCCCAAGACTTTATTATACACGCAACCCCTTCATAAAATATTTGTAGTAACACAAAGTCATGAATGTAGACTGCCACTTTGTAAATTACTACATCTTATCCTTGAGTACCCGGTTTAATTCTCTAAAGTTATACATTATATATTTATGAAATCCAATTTCATAAATATATACTTTAGTAATTTCTTACTAAAGTGGTTAGGCCTAACTCTCTGAATAACTGAAACCATTAAACTTATCTCAAGGGAATATTTTATATCTCCATCAATAGACTATGAATTTCATCTTGAGAATATATGTTCCATCAACACTAAATGTGGCTGCCCAACATACTGAGGTTTTGACCATCACTTTAGATCTCACTCCTGATATATCAAAGCAACCTACACCTCATGATCAGGTCCATTATTCTCTCAGGATTAAGAGTTCATGCAAATAGAAGTCATGAGATTTATTATTCATTTGACAGTCATTAGGAGAATAATAAATCTCACAGCGGTCCTGTTCAATATGTCTTAACTCTTAAAACATATCAACATATCAATTAGAAGTTTCCACTTCCATGATCAGGACAAATCATCTTAGTTGACACGTTATAGTCTTCGCAAATGAAATGCCCAATTTCATCACCAACTACGAACTATAAATTCTGAGTTTACAAAAAACTTGTGATTTACATCTTCTGTGACTTTTCACATAAATCACATACAATGCATCTCATGGACTATATGATAATGTCCCATATTCATGTTACCATTATTTTAGATAATAATAAAATAACTTTATCAATCACAATATAAAGTCATACATCATGTCATACATAATGTCATACATAATATCATACATAGCATCATACAATAGGATTTAAGGGCACTAATCCTAACAGCTAGATGCACTGTATAGTTGTTGAGCTTTCAATAATATTGATTTTGCTACTGACTTGCAATATAGTGTTTCTATTGATTTTCTTCAAAATATAATCAAGGTTCGCTGCACAATAGGATTTAGCCCTTAGGACATGGGCTGTTGTTGAATCATGCTTAACCCACCTTCTCTCGATGCTATTGTGGAACTTCTATCCATTTTCCAGATGTCTCCATTTTTTTTTTTTTTACTTTGCTGGATCCATGGAAGTACTTCAACTTTGTTGAAACCAAATAACCATTCCACTTTGCTAGAATAAAAAAAAAAAACTATTCCATCAAGGAATAACTTGAATTTTTTTTTTTTTTGGAACCAAGGAACTACTCCATTTTGCTAGAACCATGGCTGGAACTAGGAAATTTTTTTTTTTTTTTTTTGGAATCTAGGATCTCCTTTGGAATCAAGGATCTCCTCTACTTTGTTGGGATTAAGGATCTCTCAGGCTTTGCTGAAATTGAGGGTGTACTCAGCTTTGCTGGAATAAAAGATCTCCTCAGTTTTGTTGGAATAAAGGATCTTCTCAGCTTCGTTGGGATTGAGGATCTCCCAAGCTTTACTTTCCTGGAGTCAAGGATCTCCTAGACTTTGCTAGAATTAAGGATATGCCCAGCCTTGATGAAATAAAGGATCTCCTTAGCTTTGTTGGGATTAAGGATCTCCCAAGCTTTGCTGGAATTGAGGGTGTACTCAGCTTTGCTGGAATAAAGGATTTCCTCAGCTTTGTTGGGATTAAGTATCTCCTAGGCTTTGCTGGAATTGAGGATGTACCCAGATTTGCTGAAATAAAGGATTTCCTCAGCTTTGTTGGGATTAAGTATCTCCTAGGCTTTGCTGGAATTGAGGATGTACCCAGATTTGCTGAAATAAAGGATTTCCTCAGCTTTGTTGGGATTAAGTATCTCCCAGGCTTTGCTGGAATTGAGGATGTATCCAGCTTTGCTGAAATAAAGGATCTCCTCAGCTTTGTTGGGATCAAGGATCTCTTAAGCTTTACTGGGATCAAAAATCTCCTAGGCTTTGCTGGGATTATGGAACTACTCCATTTTGCTAAATCCATGGGCAGAGCCAAGGAACTTGTCCATTTCACTAACCTGCACCATTTGATATTAATATCAAGTTGCTGCAAAATTATTTAGCCCCACAATGTGAGGCAATTGCTGTTGCTTTGTAATTTACATTTCATCAAGCCTCTTTGATTCGCTTACTTCTCTTTCTTTTTAAAGCAAATGAAACAATATCATGAATTTTCTTTTATATAAAGAAAATACATTAGCCCCCCAAATGTGGGGGTCATTGCTTTATTATGCAGCTCATACAATCTGCATTTCATCAATCTCTATATATATTTTTTATTTGCTCACTTCTCCTCTTTTTTTTTTAGCGATGAGACAATGTTATGATTGTTTAAATATTACAACATGACCCTTTTTTTTAAGAGAGTAGGGCAATGATCCATTATGTTCAAATTGTAAAGTGGAGAAAATAATGAAGCATGAAACTTATCTTGTGCTGGGAAGTTCCCCAAAATTCCATACAGAGTCTCTTGGTGGGACGTTCTTTGGAGGAACCCACACTTTAAGAAGAACTTTCCTTCCTCTTGGTGTTTCCTAGCTTTGGAGCCATGCTTGCGAAGGGATTGCTTCTTTCCTCTCCTTTTTCCCAGTCCCCAGTAGAGTCACCAAAATGTGAGGGTCCTTTTTTGGACGGTACCCAGGCCCACGTAGAAACAAGGATCCCGGGTGCCTTGCTTGTTGTTTGGTGGACTAGGCTTGGTTTACCATAGCTAAATGGGCTATTTACAAACCAAGTGGTGCACAAGCAAGGTTCCTACAATACGTATACACTAGCAAGCGAGAATATATGTATTGAACAACAAGAAAACAGTAAAGAAAGGCAATGTAATAAAGAAACACACAAAATATTTGTTCAAGATCCTCAGAGTTAGTAGGAAATATGTCATTAATTTCATTTTTTTTTAGTTATGGATTACAAATGCTCTCACTAAGATGTAATACAAGGTCCAAATAAGCTCAAAAATTATAGACTTAGATGACCATTTAAGCCTCTAAGACTTGCAAAGTTTGAATCCTTTTGAATCCAAGTATTGTATTATAGTGGCTGTTTTTGGGATACCGGGAGATATTCCCCTGTTTATTTTGAGTTTTACAGAGTTTTTTTGGATTACAACTTGCTCACTAAATCGTGCTACAAGGTCCAAATAAACTCAAAAATTGCAGACTTAGATGGCTATCTTAACCTCTAAGACATGCAAAGTTTGAATCCTTTTTTAATCCAAGTATTATATTATAATGGCTGTTTCTGGGATACCGGGAGATATTCCCCTATTTTCCTTGAGTTTTATAGAGCTTTCTCTTAATGATTCTATCTGATTTCCTTACTGCTGAATCTCCTTTTATAGCATCACCTTAGGGCTCCGGGGTACCACTAGTTCTTTCTTTTTTGCTCACCTGGGTAACAGAGCCCTTGTTATGCCAGCTATTCTGATGGCTGGCTCTTTCCCTTTTTCTCATAGTTTTTTCTCTTTAAGTGCTGCTTCCCTAAAAGTCACTTGCTGGCTTTCAATTCCAGGGGCGTCCTTGGAGAGCTAGCCTTTATCCTCTCTTTTTAAAGGTTTTTCACCTTTTAGATTCAGCTTTTAGCTGCCCTCATTTTTTGTTAGTTTTCCCTAGTAAGCTAAATCCTTCCCTACCAAGCCGAAGGTTTTTCCAGCTATTTCCCCTTATGGTTCTTTTTTCCGGGTTCCCCGAGGTACTACCCTTTTGTTCATGAGTTGTTACTCTCCAGGCCACTTCTTTGCTGCATCTTTAAGTGCTTGAAAAGGACATGTTTGTCCTTCATTTCTTGTGCTTTTTGGTTCCCCTTTCAAGCTGTCTTAATTCCACCTTGGCTGTGTTGCACGCCCCAAGGATCCCGAGCCTTTGGCAGTTTCCGGGTTCCCGGCTCTTTTTACTAGATTCTCTTTGGTCCTCTAATCTTGGCAGGTTGGGCCCTTCTTATTTCTTCCCTTTGTTTCATGGGTTCTAAAACTTTCCCCTTCATGGATCTTGGGCTTCAAATCTTTTGAGCCTACCATCCTTTTCTTTTGTGAGCTCAACCTCTTTTCAATTTTACTTTCCATAGGGTTGGCCCAATATGCTATTTCTTTAGGCCTTGTGTTATGATTTTTTGAACCTCAACAATAACAATATAAACAAATATCCACATATGTTAGGGACATGTTTTATGTAATTAGCTGATCCTTTAACAAAATGCATTTTACTTGTAATTGGGTAGATCTAGGATGGATTTAAGACTTCAACAAACATATTGTTCAAATCAAGTCTTAAAGCCATGAAGATCTGACCAAGAAACAAGTGAAGAAGAGCTGTTCACTAAAGCTCGACAAAAGTCTTGACAGAATCCTTTCTATCGAGATTAAATGTTGAAGCTCAACAGAAGCTCGGCATAAGCTATTTCTATCAAGAATTATGAAATTAATGTTTTCAGATCTGATTACACGCATATTCCAATGTATTTGTGTTGGATTTCTTTTTTCACAGCCCTAGACATCTATAAGGCGTATTATAAAGGCCGTAGCAAGTGGATGCCAAGAGAATACAAGCAGATTATGACCTAGTTCGTTATTCTCTTTGTAGAAGCTACTGCGTTTTTACGCCAAGGGTTTTGTGACCAAGGAACTTCCTAATCTTCATTGTTGATGAACTAAAGAACTTTTCAGTCAACATCTTCTTTAAGCTATTGGAGTTAATCACGTACTAGGATCCATGCATCATTGGTTAGTCACGTACTGGGATTCATGCATTGAACGGAAAGATTTCTGCTACAATACAAATTCTATTGGGTATTGGGGTAAGCGTTCAACTATAAGTTGGTATTTTAGGATAGGCCATAGGGTTTGGTAAGATTTCTTATACTTGTGATTGATAATAGTGGATTCTTAGGAGTGGTGACCTTAAATTCACCCAGTGGGGTTTTGTCTCGGTGGTTTTCCCTATTCATAAACAAATCACTCGTGTCAAATTTATTTTCTACTATATTTAGTTTAGTTAGTGATTTTTTTGTTCTACCATGCCATTGCATGTAATTTGATCTAATTAATTAACTTGGGTAATTAATTAATTTGCAAGGGGTCAATTCATTTTAACCTAACAAGTGGTATCAAAGTGGGCACACTTTGATTAGGTTTTAATCTTTCCTGTGTGATCCATTGACCCATGTTTGTTATGGATAGAGGACAGTCTCTTATTATACCTCCTTTATTTGATGGCATTAATTATGCATACTGGAAAGTACGTATGAGAGCTTTCTTGCAGTCTTTTGAGAAGGTTTGGCAAGCTATGGAAATTGGCTGGATGAAGCCAAAGGAAACGCTAACTGATTGGGATGAGGCCAAGATCAAAGCGGCAAACTTTAATAGCAAAGCATTGAATGCCCTATTCAATGTGGTGACCAATGAGGAGTTCAAGAAAATATCCTGAAATGAAACTGCAAAGGAAGCATGGACCATCCTCCAGACAACCTATGAAAGGACTAAGGCTTTCAAGGATTCAAAACTTCAAAGGTTTACTACAAGCTTTGAGGAGATCAAGATGGAGGAGGATGAGTCATTCGATGAGTTCTATGCCAAACTTAAGGACATAGTCAACTTATCTTTTAATCTTGGGGAAACTATTCCCAAACCCAAGGTCATAAGAAAGGTGCTAAGGTCTCTACCTAAGAGATTTCATGACAAGATAACAACAATTGAAGAATTAAAGGACATTGACATCATTCCTTCGACAGAGCTGATTAGCAACTTTCAAACCTATGAATTAGGTTTGACTAGACTTGGAAAAGGAACCAAAAGTAAGAGTATGGCACTAAAGGCCAAAAGCAATGAGACTGATGACTCTTTAGATGATGAAGATTCCACGATAAAGTCCTACATCACTAGGCAGTTTAAGAAGTTCATGAAGAATGCCAACGTGAAAGGTTTTGACAAGAATCGTAAGCAATCCAGTTCTTCTCAATTCAAAAGTCAAGATAGAGGGAAGAAGGATGCTAAGGATGGTAGTCAATCTACTATTCCTTTTGGACCAAACTACTTTGAATGTCAAGATTTTGGACACATGAAACAAGAATATCCAACATATCTCAAGTTGATTGGAAAAAGCAAGGCTCTTGCTGCTACCTTGAGTGATACTGAGCCTAAGACTGAGTCAAGTGACAGTGATGGTGAGTGAATCTTGAGTGCTTTCACTGCCACAGTGGATCCTACTGAGGGGATCATAGAAGTAAAGGATGGCGAAGAGAACTTAGTGGAATCCAAGTTCGAGAAGATGGATGAACAAGATGACATTTATACAGCCTATGCAAAGTTATACAAGGTATTTGAAAAGTATGAGAAGTTGTATAGGCTGTCTACTAAGAAGCTCAGTGAAGTGGAGCTGAAACGAGAGGAACTCTCTACCAAGGTTGATGAAGCCAATCAAATCATTAGAGCACTATGATTTAAGAAAAATTTCTTGGCTAAAAGAACCAAGAAGCTTGAAGCAGAATTTTTCCAAGTTCAAGCTCAGTTGGAGAGGATTTCCAGTGCGAAGATGGATGAAATGCTAAACCTCCAAAAATTAGCTTCTGACAGAACTAGCTTGGGGTATGAACTCTCTAACTCTTCTCATATTACCTCTTCTACTAGAACTATTTTTGTCACACCTGCTAAAAATGAAAACCTTGAAAATAATGAAGCTAAAATTGAAATAGCTTATGAGAACATAGACAGGGAAAATCTATTCTAGGAGCACCCCCTAAGATAGAGAAGAAAGAGACAAGAAACCCTAAGGGGAATAAGGTTAAAAATAAGAAGTCTTAACCAAAGAAGCCGCATTTTTGTCATCACTGTGGAGCTTCGGGTCACACTCATCCAAATTGCTATAAGTGGTTAGCCAATTAACAAAGCAATAGTGCATTATCATTTAAAAAATCAAGGTCAGATTCCACCATCTTTGGGTCCTCTTGGAGTTCTTCTCAAGGGCCTCATGTTCCTTACAAACTTGAATGGTTTCAATTCTTCCCCCTCACCTCTGGAACAAAGGTTCAACTCTAGGAAAGGATCTTCCTCCATTTCCAAAGTGTGGAAGGAAAAAGGCTCCAAATAATTAAGTCACCTCCTCTCTCTCTTATTCTTACATGTTTGTTTTGCTTTCTTGTTTTTAAGTCAGTCTAGTTTTATGCTTAGTATGTTTACATGTTTTTGTTCGTTTTTTTTCAATTTTGTTTACTTTGTTTTTACATAAAAAAAATAAAAAAAAAATTGAAAAATCAAAAAAATACAAAAACAATGTGTGTTTGTGTACCCTAGATGGCCATTGAAAAAAAGGTTTTCTAAACTTTGTATCTCTTGTAACTTAGATGAGCACTTTAATGCACAACTAACCAAGTGAGCTTTGTGGCTCATGTTGGTGATGTGTACGATTAAGTAATCTTTTATTCTTAATACTCATATCACTCTTTTTGATGGGAAAGACTAGAAAATCCTAAGAGAAATGCATAAATAACTATCTCACCACTAAAGCTTGCCAATCATGTATAACATCTATGTGCTTCGGCATAGCAAAATTGTGATGTTTTGGCTTACATAATTGGGTATTTCTTTTCTCTCTAATATGCACACGCATGATATGTTCAAAAAGAAAATATGCAATGAATATAAAAGCAAAAAGAATCAAAATGCTTTTAAATATGGTTGCAAGCGTGTTTCTAGGAGATGTGGGAGTTATATGATATACCTTGAAGGTGATAGTCCCCATCAAACAATTATGATTGTGTGTAAGTTTATTAGATTTTCTCATATCTCAAATCATCATAATATGAGAAACTTGTGCACACTTGCTTTGTTTTCACACACAACACGCAAATTCTTTGCTACTTTTGATACATGTGCAGTTACAATGTGATTTGGCCATCACAGGAGATACATGTGTTGATATATGCTCACTAAACTGTCTTAACTTGTTTTTGAAATATAAAATTGGCTAGACTTTGTTTAGCGTGTGCGTGTGCTTTTGGATCTATGGATGGTTTGCATATATGTTGAGAGATGTTTTTGAGAGCTTAATATGATGCTTGGATCTTTGTTTGAGTAGCTTGCTTTTAGCATTCATCTTTATGTGTTTTTCCTCCCTTGTAAAACTCCTTTTCTTCAAGCTCGATAGCTCCTTGACAGATCCTTGACAGATTCCATTTCTATCAAGCTTTCTTTCTTCAGCCTCAATAGAATCTTGATAGATCTTCGATTCATCAAGATTTCTGGGTTTCTTCTAACAGCTTCTCGATCCACCGAGCCAAATTTCTGAGCATTCTATTTAACCAATAGATTCTCGACAGATTCTCAATCCATCGAGGTGATTTTTGCCGTCAATAGTGAAGGAAAAAATTTGGTTTTGTATCTCATACAAAACACATAGCGGAAGCAACAAACAAGGATCTATTTCATTCATGATTGATAACGTGCACTATGTAAATTTCAGAATTTAAGAACAAGATAGCGTACCTTGGTGTGGAGAAATTCAAAACAAAGATTAGAAGCACTTGGAAACACTTTTAATCTTCACTCCAATTCCACTTTACGCCCAAGATGTGTGGTCTCTCAATCAGTTTTCAAGGGAGAATGAAAGTGTGTCTCACACTCTCTCACACACCGTTTCTTATTTTCACTTTTTTTGAAAAATTCTGTATGTTTCTCCATTTATAACTAACTGATTATCTAATTAGGCTGGCCTATTGGGCCTTTCCAATTGGGCTTTAGTGTGTGGCTTGGAGTGTGACCAAAAGGGACCAATAAGACACTAGCTCCAATGGGCCTTAGACTTTTCCGTCAACTCTTGACAAGTCCAAAGTTACCATTAATTATATTTAATACCACTATATAAATATAATTGCACTCTAGGTCTTATTAATAAATCATATCCCAAGACTTTATTATACATGCAACCCCTTCATAAAATATTCGTAGTAACACAAAGTCATAAATGTAGACTGCCACTTTGTAAATTATTACATCTTATCCTTGATTACCCGGTTTAATTCTTTAAAGTTATTCATTATATATTTATGAAATCCAATTTCATAAATATATACTTTAGTAATTTCTTACTAAAGTGGTTAGGCATAACTCTCTGAATAATTGAAACCATTAAACTTATCTCAAGGGAATATTTTATATCTCCATCAAGAGACTATGAATTCCATCTTGAGAATATATGTTCCATCAACACTAATTGTGGCTGCCCAACATACTGAGGTTTTGACCATCACTTTAGATCTCACTCCTGATATATCAAAGCAACCTACACCTCATAATCAGGTCCATTATTCTCTCAGGATTAAGAGTTCATGCAAATAGAAGTCGTGAGATTTATTATTCATTTGACAGTCATTAGGAGAATAATAAATCTCACAGCGGTCCTGTTCAATATGTTTTAACTCTTAAAACATATCAACATATCAACTAGAAGTCTCCACTTCCATGATCAAGACAAATCATCTTAGTTGACACATTATAGTCTTCGCAGATGAAATGCCCAATTTCATCACCAACTACGAACTATAAATTCTGAGTTTACAAAGAACTTGTGATTTACATCTTCTGTGACTTTTCACATAAATCACATACAATGCATCTCATGGACTATATGATAATGTCCCATATTCATGTCACCATTATTTTAGATAATAATAAAATAACTTTATCAATCACAATATTAAGTCATACATCATGTCTTACATAATGTCATACATAACATCATACATAGCATCATATAATAGGATTTAAGGGCACTAATCCTAACAAATAGATCCCCGACAGTACCTTAACAGATTCATTTGTCGAGATTTAGTGCTCGACAGATCTCGATAGCTATCTCGATCCATCGAGCTATGATTTCTATTTAAAGAACAGGCACAATATCAGATTCATTTTTTCTCACTTCTCTCTCAATTGAAATCTCTCTCTCTCTCTCGCCCATATCAATCTCCCTCACTAAAATCCTTCTAGCCACTTAAGATTCGGCCTTGTCCAAGCCTCTTTCTTGTGGTATGACCTCTAAATCATCTCCTCTTCTTGAGTTTTTCATGAAATTTTTGGGTTGGGCTTTGTGAAATTGTTGTTATATGTTCGTGCATTGCATCTTCTATACATTATAACAATATTTCATGCATCATAAGATTGTGTGCTTGATTAAACTTGTGAGTGCTATTAGGTTTGGATTGGGTTTTACCAATGATGCTTTTACTTTGTGCACATCACATATTCATGCATTTTTCATGCATACGTTATTTCTTTTCTTTCTTTCTTTTTCTGAACATTATGTTTCCTTCTGTTCTCTCTCTCTCTCTCTCTCTCTCACTCACAGATAGACTATGTCATGGCACCCAAGCAACGCAAATCTACTCCGGCTCAGAACCCTTGTTAAGGTTCCAAGTCATCTTCTTATTATGATCCTTCCGTTCCTCTTCACATTTGGTTCTGTGATGAGAAGACCCAGACAGACTTCTTTGAGAACTTCCAAAAACGTGGCGTTCATCCCAAACGCCAAGTTATTCTATCGGACTTTGTCGACACTCTGCTACCTGCTATTATTTGGACTCGGGGATGGGAATCTCTCTGTGAGAAACCCTCGTGGTGTCCTATCATGTTTATTCAAGAGTTTTACTCCAACATACACAGCATCAATACCCTTGTGCCTCAGTTTGTTACTACATTCCAAGGTACACGTATCATAGTTACTTCGGATCGTATATCAGAGGTACTATACGTTCCTAAGGTGGCACATCCTGACTACCCTGGCTGTGATCGTCTACAGACTGTGTCTAGAGATGAGCTTCTCTCTCACTCTTGTGAGACTCTTTCCATATAGGGTGGAAAGCTAAACACTCCACGCTCAGGATTTGCTAAAGGCCTAAGATTCCTTAACATGGTAATGACTTTCACTCTCACACCATTGTCTCACTATAAACTTGTTTTCTTCTTGCTTTGATGGAGGATCTTTCTATGGACTTTCTCTTTCACTTCGTCACATTTATTCTAGATGTGTACTTGGATATTGATGGGAATGATTTTTACCAACTCCAATATCGTCCATGGAGGTCGTCCTGGATAAAACCACGAAGGCAAGATTAGAAATCTCGTCCATACAAGAAGGTGCTCGGATGAGATTAACATGGTCATGTTTGACAGAACCATAATCTCATCCATTATTTATCCACCTCGATCTAAATAAGGCCATCCATGGAGGGGACGACCTTCCATGGAAGGAATATGCTCGGATAAAGGATCTCTGGACGAGAAAACCTGGACGAGCCCTTGACACTTGGGAAAATTTCCGTATACAATTAACTCCGAATTACATGTATAACCTCCAGTGACCATTATATGGGAAAAATATAACTCCTAAACGGTTGTGGAAGTTATCTCCGAACCCTTACACCTGCTTAAATCCAGGGGAGGTTACAAGTTTGATAACCGTTCTTAGGACATTATATAAATGCTCATTCGGGTAAAACAAAGGTACGTTTTTACTTTTCCCAAAAAGTTGAAACTCCAAAAATATAGAGAGAAAAACTAACTTTGCCATCGGACAGTTCTTGGCCGGCAACCCCGGTCACCTTTGCTTTCTTTTCTTTCTTTTTTAGGCCATCGAGAGAGCAAGTAGTCCTTTCAAGTTTGAAGCATCCAGCCTACTGATTTTCTTCACATCATCAGTTGACGCCATCTGTGGAAAAACTATCAGAGTTCTTTTCGTTCGATTATCTGTTCTATTTTCAACGATTAGCCTTTTCCAGACAAAAGGTTGAATGGTTCAAACAAGATTAAGGGCTACTAGCCCAGGCCACCTACAGAGTGGGGATGCTTCTAGTAATCCTCTCCGCGATCATCAATCAGCGCCTATCATGCAACCGCCTTCTGTTCAACATATATAGTCCATGGCTGCCGCTATGGAAAAATTGACCCGTCAAAATCAGGAATTAAACAGGGAGATCAACCTAAGGAGACAGCACCACGATGGGCACATAGAAGGATGAGTCCAGAGTCAGGAAGGTGGAGAAGAAAATGTTGAGTCTGAAAATCAGACAAGGGGTACTGCTTCAAGAAGAGTGCCACACTTGGAAAGGGAGATGGACCAGATGAGAAAAGCTATGAATGAGATAAAGGAGAACATGAGCCAGGCAAACCTCATGGATGATTTAGTTCACCGATCGGACTCCCCTTTCATGGCTTCCATCTGTTAGGATTAGTGCCCTTAAATCCTATTGTATGATGCTATGTATGATATTATGTATGACATTATGTATGACATGATGTATGACTTAATATTGTGATTAATAAAGTTATTTTATTATTATCTAAAATAATGGTAACATGAATATGGGACATTATCATATAGTCCATGAGATGCATTGTATGTGATTTATGTGAAAAGTCACAGAAGATGTAAATCACAAGTTCTTTGTAAACTCAGAATTAATAGTTCGTAGTCGGTGATGAAATTGGGCATTTCATCTGCGAAGACTATAACGTGTCAACTAAGATGATTTGTCTTGATCATGGAAGTGGAAGCTTCTAGTTGATATGTTGATATGTTTTAAGAGTTAAAACATATTGAACAGGACCACTGTGCGATTTATTATTCTTCTAACGACTGTCAAATGAATAATAAATCTCACGACTTCTATTTGCATGAACTCTTAATCCTGAGAGAATAATGGACCTGATCATGAAGTGTAGGTTGCTTTGATATATCAGGAGTGAGATCTGAAGTGACGGTCAAAATCTCAGTATATTGGGCAGCCACATTTAGTGTTGATGGAACATATATTCTCAAGATTGAATTCATAGTCTCTTGATGGAGATATAAAATATTCCCTTGAGATAAGTTTAATGGGTTCAGTTATTCAAAGAGTTGGGCCTAACCACTTTAGTAAGAAATTGCTAAAGTATATATTTATGAAATTGGATTTCATAAATATATAATGAATAACTTTAAAGAATTAAACCGGGTACTCAAGGATAAGATGTAGTAATTTACAAAGTGGCAGTCTACATTTATGACTTTGTGTTACTACGAATATTTTATGAAGGGGTTACGTGTATAATAAAGTCTTGGGATATAATTTATTAATAAGGCCTAGAGTGCAATTATATTTATATAGTGGTATTAAATATAATTAATGGTAACTTTGGACTTGTCAAGAGTTGGCGGAAAAGCCCAAGGCCCATTGGAGCTAGTGTCTTATTGGTCCCTTTTGGTCCCACTCCAAGCCACACACTAAAGCCCAATTGGAAAGGCCCAATAGGCCAGCCCAATTAGATAATCAGTTAGTTATAAAGGAGAAACATACAGAATTTTTATTAAAAGAAGAGATTAGAAAAGAAAAGAAACGGTGTGTAAGAGAGTGTGAGACACACTTTCATTCTCCCTTTGAAAAACTGATTGAGAGACCACACATCTTGGGCGTAAAGTGGAATTGGAGTGAAGATTAAAAGTGTTCCCAAGCGCTTCTAATCTTTGTTTTGAATTTCTCCACACCAAGGTACGCCATCTTGTTCTTAAATTCTGAAATTTATGTAGTGCACGTTATCAACCATGAATGAAATAGATCCTAGTTCGTCGCTTCCGCTGTGGGTTTTGCATGAGATGCAAAACCAGAATTTTTCCTTCACCATCAACAGTCACCCTCTACCTCCGAAATTCAAAATGCCTCCTTTGGATTCGTATGATGGAAATCGTGACCCGTGTGATCACATTGCTACTTTCAAGATGACCATGCACCTTCAAGGGGTTCCGGACGAGAGTATGTGTAGAGCTTTCCTTACCACACTTAAGGGACCAACGCGGGTGTGGTTCAGCAAAATACCCCCAAATTCTGTAAGTTCATTTGAGGAGTTGAGTAAGTTATTCGTCAACAATTTCATTGGAGGGCAACGCCACAAGCGTTCCTCTTCTAATTTGCTAACTATAGAACAAGGGAAAAATAAGAGTTTGCGGTCCTTCATTACTCGGTTTAATAGAGAAGCCTTGACGGTAGATGAAATGGATGACAAGTTGTTATTGGCCGCCTTTCATAATGGGGTCAACTCTGACCTGCTCATCCATAAACTCTACGAGCAGGAACCACAGACTATCGCTGAACTCGTCCATTCGGCACAAAATTTCATGAATGTTGAGGATGCTATCATAGCCAAGAAGAGAAAGAGAGTAGAGCACTCAGAAACAGGTCACCAGCGTTACTCAAATCAAGGTCCTCATCCAAAGAAGGCTCGAGTAGACGAGAAAAAAGACAAGGATGGTACGAAGGCAAGTTCCTCAGCAAGAAATCAGCAATACACGCCCCTGAATATGCCACTAGAGCAGGTGCTTATGCAGATCAAGGATACTCCGTCCTTGAAGTGGCCAGATAAAATGAAAGGAGATCCAAAAAAACGCAATAGGAACAAGTATTGCCGCTTTCACAGAGACCACGGGCATGACACGGACGAGTGCTTTGATTTGAAGCAGCAGATAGAGAATCTCATTAGATAAGGAAAGATAAGGAATTTCCTTGGACGAGACCAAAGAGACGAGAAACTGAAGGCTAAGGTGGAAGAGTCATCATGACCCCCGCTTGGAGAAATAAGAGTAATTATCGGAGGAACCTCGACAGCATAGTCGTCCAAGTCGAGGAAAACATACTTGAAGGTGGTGCAAAATGTCTAGCTGTCTAGACGACCTACCAAGACGAGGGAAGTGGACCAGCAAGCCATTATGTTCACAGACGAGGACACTGGACGAATTCACCACCCACACGATGACGCAATAGTCATCACCCTACTCATTGCTGATTACATGACTAGAAGGGTGTTGGTAGACAATGGCAGTTCGGCGAACATTCTGTAATACCCCACCTTCCAACAAATAAGGCTAGGACGAGATCAACTCTGACCGGTGAATTCGTCACTGGTGGGATTTGGAGGAATGAAGGTGCAGCCTGTGGGCACCATCACATTACCAGTGGTGGTTGGAGCATATCCCCAACAGATAACCAAAGAGGTAAACTTCCTTGTTGTTGATTGTACATCGTCGTATAATGCTATTATTGGAAGACTAACATTGAATAGTTGAAGGCAATAACCTCTACCTATCATTTGTCTGTTAAATTTTCGACCGAGCACGGGGTGGGCCAAGCGCAAGGAGATCAGTTGGCAGCCAGAGAGTGCTACCTAGCTATGCTAGCGATGGACGAGCATGTACAGGCAATGAGCATAGACGAGAGAAGGATTACAGCGGAACCCACTAAGGTGTTAGAAGATGTCCCTTTGGACGAGAGCAACCCCCAAAAAGTTCATTAGGATTGGGGCGAACATGGAAGAAGAGGCAAAGCACGCTTTGGTCCAGTTTTTGAAGAAAAGCCTCGATGTCTTTGCATGGAGTCATGAAGACATGCCTGGTATTGATTCAAGTGTTATTACTCACAACCTGAATGTGTGTCTCTATTCCAAGCCAGTGTGTCAGAAGAAAAGGGTTTTTGCTCCTAAGCGAGACAATGCCATCAAGGAAGAAGTCCAGAAGTTGATTACCGTGGAGTTCATCTGAGAAGTTTATTATCCAGACTGGTTGGCGAACGTAGTCATGGTGAAGAAGGCCAAAGGCAAGTGGCGACTGTGCGTGGATTTTACTGACTTAAACAAGACTTACCCCAAAGATAGTTATCCATTGTCACGTATTGACCAACTGGTGGACTCGACGGCAGGTCACAAGTTGCTGAGTTTCATGGACACCTTCTCAGGCTACAACCAGATAAAGATGGACGAGGTAGATCAAGAAAAGACCTCATTCATTACTAGCCAAGGGTTGTTTTGTTACAAAGTAATGCCCTTCAGTCTGAAGAACGCAGGGGCAACTTACCAAAGACTGGTTAACCACATGTTCCGTCCTCAAATCGGGTGTAATGTGGAGGTTTATGTGGATGATATGCTGGTAAAGAGCTTGGACGAGGGAAAGCATCTAGATGACCTCCAAGAGACCTTTGATACACTTCGTCGGTACAACATGAAACTAAATCCAAGCAAGTGTGCTTTCAGAGTTCCTTCAGGGAAGTTCTTGGGGTTCATGGTCTCGCACAGGGGAATTGAGGCAAATCTGGACAAAATCTAGGTGATACTGAATATGGAACCACCAAAGAACATCAAAGAAGTCTAGTCCCTTACCGGACGAGTTGCCACCCTTAACAAGTTTATGTCGAAAGCTACTGACAAGTGTTTGCCATTCTTTAAAGTCCTCAGGAAGGCATTTGAGTGGACAGACGAGTGTCAAAGGGCCTTCTAAGACCTGAAGACTTACCTAATGACAGTGCCATTGCTAAGTCCATCTATACCTAGAGAGGAATTATATTTGTATTTGGCAGTGTCCCCACACGCAGTAAGCTCAGTGTTGGTCAGGGAAGAAGGGAGGATTCAAAAACCAGTTTATTACACAAGCCGTACGTTGAGAGGAGCGGAAAGACTATGCCCGATGATGGAGAAGCTAGCTTTTGCCTTGATTATAGCTTCTAGGAAGCTAAGGCATTACTTTCAAGCTCGTATTATTATTTCCTGACGGACCATCCTGTAAGAAAGGCAATGAACAAATTGGAAGCTGCAGGATGATTAATCCAGTGGGCGGTGGAACTTAGCGAGTTTGATGTCAGATGCCTTCCAAGGACTGCAATCAAGGCGCAGGCATTGGCGGATTTCATAGTGGAGTTCACTCCCAGCCAGGACGAGCTGAATAAAGATGCAAGAAATGAAAGGTGGGTTATCAATGTAGACGGGTCATCCACATTATATGCAGGAGGGAATGGAGTCATACTAAAATCTCCAGAGGGTGACAAATTGGAGTATGCAGCCCATTTGCAATATCAAACCACCAACAACGAAGCAGAGTATAAAGCTCTACTTAAAGGGATAAAATTGGCTAAGTCTTTAGGGGTAGAATCAATAATAGTCAAAGGGGACTCTCAGCTAGTCATTAACCAAGTGAATGGAATATGTGATGCTAAGGAGGATAGGATGAAGAAATATCTTAGCAAAGTAAGGTGGCTTGTTCAAAAATTTACAGAAGTAAGTTTTGTTCAACTCCCAATGGAGGAAAATATGAAAGCGGATGCCTTGGTGAAAGCAGCTTCGGGAGGAGAAGTTATGGACGCGTACGACAGAATCCAGTACATGCCAAGCATAGACCTCCCAGATATACAGCAAATAGGAGGGGCAGAAAATTGGATGAATCCAATAATGATCTACCTTAAAGACAGAAGGCTTCCAGAAGACAAGGATGAAGTTAGAAAGCTAAGGGTCAGAGCAGCCAAATACGTCCTCATAAATGAAGTGTTGTACACGCGAGGCTTTTCCCAACCTTACCTAAGGTGCTTGGCTCTGGACGAGTTAAACTATGTTTTGAAGGAAGTTCATGAAGGAGCATGCGGGAATCATTCAAAAGCAAGATTGCTTGTCCATAAGGTCGTCCGTTCAGGTTACTACTGGCCTATGATTTAGGCAGATGCTAAGGCTTATGTCAAGGTGTGTGACCAGTGTCAACGTTATAGCAACGTCCCTAGGCAGCCATCGGAATACCAAACCCCAATGATGGCCCCGTGGCCCTTTGCACAGTGGGGACTGGATATCCAAGGTCCTTTCCCCATGGGAACTAGACAAATGAAGTTTTTGGTAGTAGGGATTGATTGCTTTACCAAGTGGGTGGTGGTCGAACCTCTTGCAAAAATCACCCAGCAAAATGTCAAAAATTTTGTTTGGAAGAATATACTATGTAGGTTCGGAGTACCCAGGGTACTAGTATCAGATAATGGACGTCAGTTTGACAACGCGCCCTTTAGGGACTTTTGTGAACATTTTGGAATCAAGAATTACTATTCCTCACCCTCCCATCCACAAGCGACTGGACAAGCAGAAGTAGTGAACCGATCCCAGCTGAAAATCATCAAGACTCGGCTTGAGGGGGCAAAAAGGATATGGCCAAACGAGTTACCAGGTGTTCTTTGGGCCTACAGGACAACTGCAAGAACTTCGATAGGAGAAACCCCCTTCAAGCTAGCCTGTGGAAGTGAAGCCGTCATATCGGCAGAAGTTCATATAGCTAGCCATCAAGTAATGGAGTATCAGGAGAGAGAAAATGAGGAACAACTTCATCTTGACCTCGATCTCATTGACGAGGTAAGAATGGATGCAGAGCAAAGGACAGCAATATACAAGAATCTTATGGCTAGGCAGCATGATGCCATGGTAAAGCCTAGGCATTTCAATGTCGGGGACCTCGTTCTTAAAAGGGTTTCCTTAGCAACCAAGAAGCCAGCTCATGGAAAATTGAGACCCAATTCGAAAGGACCCTATAGGGTAATCAACTACAAAAGGCAGGAGTCTTACTACCTAGAAGCTCTAGACGGACAAAAGTTAGAGCATCTATGGAACATGGAGCACCTGAGGAGGTACTATTAGTAATGAGCGGGGACGAGGGAAAGCAGTGACGAGGTTACGGATATGGACGAAGTTACAGCTATAATCTATGTGTTCACTTATATTTACTGTCGTGTTTTTATTACTACTATGGTGTGTATTAAGAATAAAAAGTGGACGAGACTGTGGTTCTGTCAAACATGACCATGTTAATCTCGTCCGAGCACCTGAATAAGGTCGTCCATGGAGAGGACGACCTTCCATGGAAGGAATATACTCGGATAAAGGATCTCTGGACAAGGAAACCTGGACGAGCCCTTGACACTTGGGAAAATTCCCGTATACAATTAACTCTGAATTACATGTATAACCTCCAGTGACCATTATATGGGAAAAATATAACTCCTAAATGGTTGTGGAAGCTATCCTCGAACCCTTGCACCTCCTCAAATCTAGAGGAGGTTACAAGTTTGATAACCATTCTTATGACATTATATAAAAACTCATTCAGGCAAAACAAAGGTACATTTTTAGTTTTCCCAAAAAGTTGGAACTCTAGAAATATAGAGAGAAAACCTAACTTTGCCATCAGAGGGTTCTTGGCCGGCGATCCCGGTCACCTTTGATTTCTTTTCTTTCTTTTTTAGGCCATTGAGAGAGCAAGTAGTCCTTTCAAGTCCAAAGGATCCAGCCTACTAATTTTCTTCGCATCATCAGATATTAATACCCGTGATATGTTTATCTTTCCTTTAGCTATCACGAGGATCCTACAGCACTTTCACTTTTCCATTCCTCTCTCTCCTTTCTTGACCACCATGGGTGTGATCAATGCTGGTTTTGTTTGGTGGAGTGAGGTCCAGCTTCGACCGAAGTGGCCACGAGTGGAGACGACTAATTCTACAACTTCTGCTTTTCCACCATCTTCCTCGGCTCCTTCTACCTCTGTAGCTGATGGAGTGACCCTCAAGGCCATCATGGTGTAGCTTCAGCGGATGGAGGCTGACTTTGGTGGCCGTTTTGACTATCTCACTGATGAGATGTGTCAGATGAACACCCAAGTTGGTCGCATTTCTCGCAAACAAGCTCGCATGGATAGCTTTGCACCTTCTCCCTCTCCTTCTCTAGAGGCCTCGCCTGATGGTGATGATGATGATGAGGAGGATGACACTAGCTCTTCTGGTGATGACGAGATGACAACCTCTCAATGATTTACCCTTTGTCATTCATGACAAAAATGGGGAGTAGTTTTGAGTTTGAGAATAGTCTTGTACTTAGGGGGAAAGTTAGTATAAGACTTTTTTTGTTAGGGGGAGTGTGTATAGTTTTGAGGGATGTAGTAAGGCTTATATGTACTTTTCTTTCTTTTTAGTTACATTAGCCTCTTGTACACCGGTCTTGTGACTATTTTATTATGACATACATTGTACTTTATTTTCTCATATATGATGATGATGTATGTTCATTTTATTCACCTATCTCTACATGTGTTGTTTCTTTTTTCCCTTTATAAACATGTTTCTTTATATACGCAATCTTTATTTCTGTTTCACACATGATTCCTTGATGAGGTTTGTTTATGTGTTTCAGAAAGACAGGTTGTGAAAGTCTATCTTGTCATGAACTCTCTTCTTGTAAAGTTTTTCAAGATTTTATGTTAGGGTTAGATTTATGTTTTAATATAACAAGTGGTTATAAGTTTAGTGATTTATGACTTCCCTCATGAGTATTTGTTTTGTTGTGGTTTTTTCATGGATTGCCAAATGGGGAGATTGTTAGGGACATGTTTTATGTAATTGGTTAATCCTTTGACAAAATGCACTTTACTTGTAATTGAGTAGATCTATGATGGGTTTAAGACTTCAAGAAACATGTTGTTCAACTCAAGTGTTAAAGCCATGAAGATCTAACCAAGAAACAAGTGAAGAAGAGTTGTTCATTAAAGCTTGACAGAAGTCTCAACAGAATCCTTTCTATCGAGATTAAATGTTGAAGCTCGACACAAGCTGTTTCTGTTAAGAATTATGAAATCAGACTTTTTAGATCTGATTACACGCATATTCCAATGTAGTTATGTAGGGTTTCTTTTCTCACAACCCTAGACATATATAAGACTTATTTTAAAGGCAGTCATAAGTGGATGCCAAGAGAATACAAGCAGATTGTGACCTAGTTCATTATTCTCTCTGTAGAAGCTACTGCGTCTTTATGCCAAGGGTTTTATGACCAAGGAGCTTCTTGGTCTTCATTGTTAATGAACTGAAGAACTTTGCAGCCAACATCTTCTTCAAGTTACTGGAGTTAGTCACATACTAGGATCTGTGCATCATTAGTTAGTCACCTACTGGGATTCGTGCATTGAACAGAAAGATTGCTGCTATAACACAAGTCCAATTGAGTATTAGGGTAAGGGTTCAACTGTAGGTTGGTATTTCGGGATAGGTCATAGGGTTTGGTAAGATTCTTTATACTTGTAACCTCTTGTGATTGATAATAGTGGATTCTTAGGAGTGATGACCTTAAATTCACACGGTGAGGTTTTGCCTCGATGGTTTTCCCCATTCGTAAACATATCACTCGTGTCAAATTTATTTTCCGCTACATTTAGTTTAGTTCATGATTTGTTTGTGCTACCACGCCATTGCATGTAATTTGATCTAATTAATTAACTTAGGTGATTAATTAATTTGCAAGGGGTCAATTCATTTTAACCTAACAACATATGTTGAATTGAAACTTTATTAATAATAACAATATACACAAATTTGACATAAAACTAATTAATCAAAGAAGAAGGTTGAAACAGATTGCTTGCCTCTTTTTCTTTTTTTTTTTTAATCCTAAAGTGAAGTTAAGTTTAAGGTTTTAAGGTAGTAATTGCTAAGGTTTTGAGGAGGGAAAAGAGACTCTTAACAGTAGTCCTTCTCTTCTTCTTTTTTTCTTAATCCTAACTTTTTCTTTTTGTTACCTGACTCTTTTTTTTTTTTTTTTTTTTTTGAATCCTAGGTTTTGAGGTGGTAATTGTTAGGACTTTAAGGAGGGGAGAGAGAGAATTCTAACAAGAGCCTCTCTCTCTTTCTCTTAACCTAGGGTGAATCTTTTTTTTTTTGGTCCTATTTTTAACATGTGTCTCTTCTTTTCTTTGTTTTTTTTTTAGTCTTATCAGAATTTTTGTTTTTATATAGATTATCAATGTTTGAGTTTGAGTTTGAGTTTGAGTTTAAGTTTAAGTTGGACTTATTGGAGAGATAGATTTTCACTCATTCTTAAGTTTTGATTTAATGATAATGATGAGTTTGAGTTTAAGTTGGACTTTTTAGAGAGATAGAGTTTTACTCCTTGTTAAGTTTGGACTAAACAAAAATAATTTTATTCAAATAAAATGATAATTTTATTTAAATATTATGCTGACGTGAAAATTATGAGAGATTCAGAGGTTTTGGTTATATATATATAACCGACTACTATGGGTCCCATGATGATGTCAATCCCAATCCTTTTATAATAAAACATTTCGGTATTTCTCTCAACTCTCAACTAAAAAAAAAAAAACTATAATACATTTACGTACACGTCATGATGTTTGAAACATCAAACCACGAATTCTCTTTTTTTACTCTTAATCATAAAAAATACATGAAAAACCATAAAATAATTTATTTCAATAAAGTAGAGTTCCATTCCTTATTAATTTTTGATTAAATGATAATGATGAGTTTGAGTTTAAGTTGGACTTGTTAGAAAGATAGAGTTTCACTCCTTGTTAAGTTTGGATTAAACAAAAATAATTTTGTTTAAAAAAAATGATAATGATAAGTTTGAGTTTAAGTTGGACTTGTTAGAGAGATAGAGTTTCACTCATTGTTAAGTTTGGATTAAACAAAAATAATTTTATTTAAATAAATGATAATTTTATTTAAATATTGTCCTGGCGTGAAAAAATGTGAGAGTTTCAGAGGCTTCAATTATGTATATATGTATATAATAATAGGTATCTCTAATAACAGATACCTATATATATATATATATATATATAGATAGATAGATAGATAGATTAATTTAGTTATTAATATAATAATAGGTATCTCTTATAATGTAATTTTTTTTATACAACACTATCTATTCTACTATTTAAAAGAAATGTGAGAAGATTTTAATTGGGGGAAATGTGCACTAAAGTTTTTGTGGGAAAATGTTATTACATCAATCAAAAATCAAATCTTTTGAAATAAAAGATTTTTTTCTTGCCATTTGCAGCCATGACACAGCTAAGATTAGCACCTAATTAGAGTGTGCCCGCTTTAATACCACTTGGTAGGCCAAAAAAATGTATTGACCCACTTTGGTAAATTAATCAATTAATTATCCAAGTTAATTACTTAGATTCAATTACATGCAATAGGCGTGGTAGCAGAAACAAACCACCAAATAACTAAATGCAGCGGAAAATAAATTTGACACAGGTGATTTGCTTACAAATGGGGAAAACCATCGAGGCAAAACCCCACCGAGTGAATTTAAGGTCACCACTCCCAAGAATCCACTATTATCAAAACAAGCAGTTACAAGTAAAGGAATCCTAGTAACTTATACCAACCTAAAGTTGAACCCTTACCCCAATACCCAATTGGACTTGCAATGTAGTAACAATCTCTCCTTTCAATGCACGGCTCTCAGTACTTGACTAACCAATTAATGCATGGATCCCAGTACGTGATTTACTCCTTTGCACAAATCCAAGTACGTGACTAACACACCAATCTTGAATAAGATGTTGACTGCAAAGTTCTTCAGTTTATCAACATGAAGATCGAGAAGCTCCTTGATTACAAAACCCTTGGTGCAAAGACGATATAGCTTCTATAGTGAGAAAGATGAACTAGGGAAAATTGTCTCTGGTCACAATGTATGTGAACAATCACTTTGCATCCCCGTGTGACAGCCTTTAAAATAATCCTTATATATGTCTAGGGTTGTGAGAAAAGAAACACTACACAAATACACTTGGATATGCGTGTAATCAGATCTAGAAATCTTGATTTCATACTTCTCAACAAATTCAGCTATTGTCGAGCTTCAACATTAAACCTCGATAGATATGATCTGTCGAACTTTAATGAACAGCACTTCTTCACTTATTTCTTAAATAGACTTGCATGGCTTTAACACTTGACTTGAACAACATGCTTCTTGAAGTCTTTAACCATCCTAGGTCTACCCAATTACAAGTAAAGTGTGTTTTGTTAAAGGATTAGCCAATTTACATAACATATGTTTCTAACAAGTTCCACATATGTCTTAACAAGTCATATCTATTTTGCAACCAATCTACTTTAGGGATTTCACTTTCCAAAACTATTCTCAATGAATGAACATCTATTTCAATAGGGAGGACTGCTTCCATCCCATACACCAATGAATAAGGAGTGGCTCCTGTGGAAGATCAAATTGATGTCCTATACCCCCAAACTGCATAGGGTAATTGTAGGTGCCAGTCTTTGTAGTTCTGCGTGCTTTTCTTCAAGATTCGCCCTATGTTTTTGTTTATGGCCTCAACTGCTCCATTAGTCTAAGGATGGTATGGTGAGGATTTATGGTGTTGAATATTGAATTGTCGCAGCAGCTTTTCTGTTTCTCCTTCAAAATGCAGTCCATTGTCTGATATAATTTCATGTGGTACCATGTATCTACAAATGATATTTGTCTAAATAAATTGAGCAACTTTCTTCAAGTTCAAGACCTTGTATGAGGCAACTTCTACCCATTTAGTGAAGTAATCAATGGCAACAAGTATGAATTCATGGCCATTAGATGTTGTTGGGTCAATCTTCCCGATAATATCTATCCCCTATGTAGAGAACAGCCAGGGTGAAGTCATGGTATGCAATGGCATAGGTGGCATATGCTTTAGATCTCCATGAACTTGGCATTGATGGCACTTCCGGCCATGAGCTACGCAATCGGCTTCCATAGTAGTCTAGTAATACCTTTGCCACATTATCTTTCGTGACAACATGTGAGCATTCATATATGGCCCGAAGTTTGACTCATCAACCTCTTCAATTATTTGCTGTGCTTCATTGGCTGTCACACAAAGGAGATGAATTCCATCATATGATCTTCTGTAAAGTCTCTTTCCACAAATAATATAATTAGTAGAAAACCTCCTAATGGTCAATTGGTCATTCTTGTCTGCAAACTTTAGGTATGTCCCATCCTTGAGGTGCTATAGGATGTCTAAATACCTTCTCCATTCTTTTCCTCATCTACTTCTATTGTCATGCAATAATCTGGCTCTTCTTTTTATTCCACCATTATTGGTCTAACTTCATCCTCCTTAGGCCCATCCATCATGGATGCCATTGTTGCTAAAGCATCTGCAATCTGATTCTGCATCCTTAGCACATATCAGTACTGGATCTTGCTGAATTTCGAGGCCCAATTTTGAAGACATTCACGATAAGGCATTAACCTTTCTTCCTTGATCTTCCATCTATTCCGAATCTGAGAGATTATCAAGGCTGGTCACCATATACTTCCAACTCTTTCACTCCAAGACCTAGGGTTACTCGTAACCCCATAATGCAAGCATCATATTTAGTGGCATTATTAGTGGTAGGAAAGTTGAGCCTACTAGAAAATGGGATGTATGTCCCTTTTGGAGAAATTAAGAGAATCCCAATGCCACTTCCATTTTGATTAGTTGCTCCATCGAAATACATCTTCCATGATTCTACCTCGATCCCCATGATATCCTCATCTGGAAAGTCTCCTTGGATTTCTTCAGCTTCTTCTAGTGAACAGTGGGCTAAGTGATCAGCAATTGCTCTCCCCTACACAAACTTTTAGGTCACATATTTAATATCAAATTCTGACAGAAGTAGAACCCATTTGGCGGTCTTTCCATCTTGCACAAGCTTTTCCATTAGATATTTCAATGAGTTCATTCTTGCAATCAATAAGACCTTGTAAGCAATCAAATAGTGTCTAAGTTTACAGGTTGCCCATAAAAGTGAGACACATGTCTTCTCAAGTGGTGAGTACTTCTCTTTATAAGCCAACATCTTCTTCCTGATGTCATAGAACACATTCTCTTTCTAGTCTCCTCTAGGTATTGAGCGAGCAAAGCCTCTATTGCTGTATCTGTAGTTGTAAGATACAACAATAGTGGTTTTTTAGGTACTAGTGGAACCAATATTGGTGGCATCATCAGATAATTCTTGATCTTTTCAAAAGCCTCTTGGCATTATTCATTCCATACTGTGGGAACTTCCTTCTTAAGCAATCGGAATAGTGGCTTACGTGTCATGGTGGGCTGGGCTATAAATCTACCGATGTACTGTATCCTCCCTAGAAACCCTCAGATCTCCTTTTCAGTCCTTGGAGGCTGCATCTCTACAATTGCTTCGATTTTTTTAGGACCGACTTCAATTCCCTCTGGCTTACCATAAACCCTAGTAACTTTCTAGATGTCACACTAAAAGCGCAGTTCTTTGGATTCAACTACAACTTATCAAATTGGATTCTTTCAAAGAACTTGCGTAAAGCTGGTATATACCCTACACGTTGGTAAGTAGCACCAGCATTCTTTAGGCCAAATGGCATGACCATGTAGCAATATGTCCCCCATAGAGTAATGAAGGAGGTTTTCTCCATATCTTTGGGAGCCATCTTTATTTGATTATACCCTAAAAAACCATCCATAAATGACAACAGTACATGTCCTGCTATATTATCGACTAGGATGTCAATGTGAGGTAAAGGAAAATCATCTTTTAGGCTAGCCTTATTCCAATCTCAGAAGTCTACACACATCCTTACTTTCCTATCCTTCTTTGGCACTAGAACCACATTAGCTAATCATTTCGGATAGTTGACTACCCTCAGGAATCTTGCATTGTACTATTTCTCAACTTCTTCCTTTATCTTAAGAGCCCATTCTGGCTTCATTCTTCTCAATTTTCGCTTGACCGACTTCATGGTTGGATCTATCAGAATGTAATGCTGCACTATATATGTATTAATCCCAAGCATGTCTTCATATGACCATGCAAATACCTTTTTGAATTTTGTCAGTAGGGCAACTAACGCATCTTTCTCAAAGGTGGTTAGCATATTGCCCACTAGTATCACTTTAGGTTCATCATCAGTTCCTAAGTTAATAGGTTGGGTTTATTCTTTTATAGGTTCCACATGCCCTTGTTTTAATTCCTTATTATTAAGAGTTTCTTTACCAATTTCAGAAATAAAAACATTTAAAGCCAACAAATAAGCAGAATTGGAAATCATATTATAAGGAAAGAGTTATCAGCTATGTCATCTTCTTCTTCAGTGTATAGGTTAGGGACCCAAGTTCTAAGATGTGAAATGATCCTAACTCAGGAATCTCTCTACCATGCTTGTCATATTATGGACTTGACCTTGAGCTACCATCAGTAATGCAGCTCCAATCCGAAGGACACTTATTAGGGTAATCATCATAGTCTACATTATCAGCCTTTTCGACCTCCTCTCTTGCAGCTTCCAACACATTTTCCAGCCTATATTCATCACTTTTAGTGTTGCTCCCTATGTCTATAAGTTCAGCTTCAGCATCATCCTCAATATCTCCATCATAGTTGTCTGCATCATCATTAGAGCAGTCTTCATAGAAAAGCCTTACATCTTCATCTTCTCTATCACTAGGGAGTTCACCTCAATCATTGCCACTATACTAGCTATCATAGTCTTCACTATCATTGCTTTTACTATCACTGTTGTTATCATCCTAACCATTTCCATTGTCGCTGCTGCTGCTATCACTAATACTAACACTTTTGTTGTTACTACTTTCATTATCATTACTAGGGGCTTCTCCCCCTTCCTTATCTTCATCACTAGTTCTTGCTTCATACGGGCTCTTCAATGCATGTTGACAAGCTTCCCAATACTCTTCTTCTTCTATATTGCAAATGACATCTCCTAGAAGCGTAGTCATTGCATTAGGGTCCATGTAATCACCCAATCAGTAGGAACCCAAGTTGTATATTCCTTCTCTGGCTCTGGAAGCTTGTTGTCGCAATCAAATAGTAGCTTAAACTCAGGCATCATTGTTCTTGACTCAGGATCATACCTTAGTTCAGGGAATCCCCAATAGCGTTGACTATATCCAGCTTTGACAAACTTTCCATTCAATGTGAGAGTATAGGGCTTTTAGAGTTCCAGAGGGTAAGGAAGTCTCTTTCCTTTGGCCTTGGCATGCGCCATTCTCTTTACCTCCATCTCTAAGAAGTCATCATCAGTAGGCTTATAGCCTAGCCCAAAAGGTGGTGTGGCAGTAGGAATTATTGGGACTTGAATAGTTGGCTTCTTCACAGTCTTCCCCAAGTTCATCTCCGAAAGGTACTTCATTCTCCTCATCATTGCCACCACGTTATTGTTGTTGTAGGGGTAAAGTCCATGAGAATCTTCTCCACTTCCTCTTCCCTTCTTTCAAAGCCAGGTTTCTCAATTTCAAAGCCATCCAAGGTCAATGGCTCATTCTCAAAATCAATACCAAAAATTGGCTTTGGCACGGTCAAAGTATCGCCTTATATGGTAACTATGGCTCCTTCACGTGGAAATCGAACCTTTTGGTATAGGGATGAAGGTACGACCTTTATGTCATAGATCCATGGACGCCCAAGGAGCATTTTGAAGCATGATGCTATGTTCAAGACCTAAATCTCCACCTTCTTAATCATTAGCCCTATAGTGAGCTCCAGTGTTACGGTTCCCAATACCACTCTTCTACTATCATTGTATGCCCTCATATGCTGAGTAGTCGACACAAAGTCTTCATTACTTAGGCCCAAGCAACTTGTAAGCTTTAAAGGACACACATTTATGGTGCTTCCATCATCGATTAGAACCATAGGAATCCTCTTACCTTTGGTATCTACAGTAATATGCAATGGTTCATTGTGGTTCTTCCCTTTCTTTGTCAAATCCTTGTCAAAGTAGGAAATAATGAGTTCCCTACTTATGGACCCAATCATAGCAATTAGATCTTGAGAAGTTGTGGTTGTAGGGACTTGGATTTGGTTAAGAAGGTCTACTAGATTCTAGCGGTGCTTGTATGAGGCCATGAGTAAACCCTATAAAGATATATTGGCTTGTGTCTTCTGTAGTTGCTTAAGGACCTCATCCTTTTCAGCGGGTATTGGTTAGGTGGCTTTGTTCAAGGCTTCTACTGAGTTGTCTGTCTCCAAGTGTGGAGGTTTGAAGTGTCTCCCCCCTTGTGATGTGGGAAATTTTTGTTGGGTCATTTAGATCAGTATCTTAGGGTTTGAAGTGTCTCCCCCCATTTGTGGATATCAGATTATTTGATTGGGTTTTGAAGTGGCTCCCCCCGTATGTAGGTGCTTGATTATTTGATTAGGGTTCAAAGTGTCTCCCCTCATTTATGGATGTCGGGTAATTTGATTGAGGTTTGAAATGTCTCCTCCTATTTATGGATGTTGAATAATTTGTGGTTTTGTTACATCTTCACTACATATGTCATACCTTGTAGTGGATGTCATACCCATCAACTCTTCCCATGTCATCATAAAGCACTGGGGTAGGTCATAAATCAATTCAAACGGGTCCTCTTTTCCTTCCTCTTAAGTCATCAAGCAATTAATCATTGACCTTCTCCCAAAACTGTGGTTGGGTAAGGGATTATTAGTGATGCTAGGCCTTGTAGGTGGTGCAATCACCTTATTGTTTGTTAAGTCTAGAATTGCATGACGAAGGCCAAAAAACTTGTCAATATCATGGCTAGGGCTTTGGTGGTAGGCACATCTCTTAGTCATATCAAATCTTGCAAGTAGTGGGTTTGGAATTGGTCTTGGTTCTAAGGGTTTTAACAACCCTTTTGCTTTTAACTTCTCAAATACTTGGCTCATAGGCATATATAACTCATGAAATTCCCTCTTAGGCCTCGAAGGTGGCCCTTGTGATAATTTGCATGGGAGCAATGGGTGCAATACGTTGATAAGGATCATTTTTGTATATATTAGAAACTTCTACAATTTTAGAACTAGATCCTAAATTCTTTTTAAACCTCGGTGGGTCCCCATTCTTTAGAGGGCCATTATTTATTACATCTTCAATTTGGGTTCTAGCAGCAATCAAAGCTTTAAAATTAGGAAAATATTGGGCAAACAAGTACTTATGGTATACAAGTAATAAATTCTTTACAACCATAGTTAATTGTTCTTCTTCACTTGGCCTATTCATCATCTATGCAGCTTTGGACCTTCATTTGGTAATAAAGGTAGCGAAGGATTCTTTTGGCTCTTGCTTCATGGTCTCAAGATCCCTCCTTGTTACATCCACCTCTATGTTGTACTTTTATTGATTGTGAAACTCATGGCAAATCTCATCCCAGGTCCTTGGTCTAGCATCATCTAGGTTTAAAAACCACCTAAGAGCGGCTTCTATCAGAGTGTTTTGAAACATTTGAGCAAGTAGTTCTTCAGTCGCTCCCAGGGGTTGTATGGCTCTTATATACACCTTCAAATGGGACTTTGGACAGCCAGCCTCGTCAAACTTATCCAAGGTTGGCATCTTGAACTTGGGAGGCAATCTCACATCAGGGGGAGTGAGAGTGATTGGTAGTCCATGAGGTCTTCAATCTTGCGAGCTCTCCTAATCATCTCTTCCACCTTGTTTATCCTCTCTTTGATCTTTTTCTCTCTCTCTCTCTCTAAGATTAGGGAATTATGGGTTAGCTTGTTCTCCCCTTGGCACTCTTCAGGTTCTGAAATTGTTGTACCATAAGGTTCATGTCCTCCCTTAACTAGATTTGACTAGCTACCATGGTGTTCAGTAGCTCTTGAGTGTTCATAGGTTCTTCAATGTTCGGATATTCTCCCTCTTCCGCCAGGGTGACGGGATCTTCAGACTTCTTGTTGCTTGAACTTCCTTGTAGGTTGAATACGGGATTGTGATGTTGCAGTAGCGGAGTGTCTTCTATTTTCACGGGCTTCTGTACTGTGATGGGAGTGATGGGACTGAAACTGGAACTACTAGCTTGAGTGTCGGTCTTGGATTCTCTTTGAAGCCTTCCCTCTAATCTTGACCAAATTCTCCCCTAAGAAAAGGCTTGGTCGGGTCAATCATATCTAGGTCCCCATCTATATCAATCAACTAAACAAACACACACAACATGCAATGTAATTTTAACACGAACCAGCCTAAGGGTAGGTTCTAAGTCATTACGTTGTAGGGTGGGTTTATTGTTTTATTGTTTCCCATAGCTAGGACATTATACCTCCCAACTTGTGATGTAATGAACATTACGTTGATCCGAATAGCATGGTCTATCCATTATAGTCAACAAGAAGTGATCTAGTGACTTTGGGCTATGAGTTGGTGAGTTCGCCACTAGGTACTCAAATCTAATGAAGATCGGTGATCTATAGTTACTACCACCATATTGTTGAGATGAATGCATACATATTTGTTGTTTTGATGGCATACACTATGACTGTTAAGGAAAGCTCTTAACAATCAACATGGCAACATAAACAAAAATACCATACAAACATCTCAAGGCATAAATAAACAAACAAACAACAAAATCATGCAAAATCATGCAAGATACAGGTGTATACAGTTGGTCACTTAAAGTCTAACACGAACCTCTACCCTTGACATCCCCAGTGGAGTTGCAACTTAAACAGATTTGTATTTGATGAAAATATAGATCAATTTTGAGAGTTGAAAAAATCAGATCTGTATTAAATGAAATACAGATCAATTGTGAGAATTAATAAAATCAGATCTGTATTTAATGAAAATTAATAAAATCAAATCTGTATTTAATGAAAATACAAATCAGTTTTATAAGTTAAAAAAAGAGATCTATATTTAATGAAAATACAGATAAGTTTTAAGAATTAAAAAAAAAATCAAATCTGTATTTAGTGAAAATACAGATCAGTTTTAAGAATTAAAAAAAATCAAATTTGTATTTAATGAAAATACAGATCAATTTTGCTCATTAGAAAAAATCAAATATGAAAAATTTAGATCAGTTTTTGAATTAGAAAAAAATTATATCTGAATAAATTTAGATTAGTTTTTATGTTTAAAGAAATCTTTGACAATCAACAAATTTTGAGATTTAAGAAAGAAATCACAACAAAAAATCATTTAAGAACATATTAAAGAAAGATTTCAAACAAAACATGGTGATTATATATCAAGAACAAGAAATTATAAAACATGTCAAACCTATTCATGCATCATCAACCAAAATTAATAAAAAAGAACAAGGAAAAGAATAGGGAAAAAAAAAAAAAAGACCTCTTGCACGAGCGTGTTCTTCTAGTGAAACAATACTTTAGTATTCAAAGAAATATATTCAATGCTTTGAAGCCTAAAATACTTTGCTTACAAAAAACAAATTCCTATGGCAAAAGCCTCTAGAACATCTTTAAAGTAAAGGGGAAAAGAAGAGAAGAGCCAGAAAAGAGGGAGGGGTCAGAAAGTGTAAGAAGTGTGCTAAATTTTGAGAGGCATCCTCTATTTATAAGGGTTGGAAAGCTTCGAAAAATTAGCTAAATGATCAAATACAAGTTGGGACGTGTCCTTGTCTCTAAAAAATCGAAAAGGATAACGTTTATCTCAATCCAGGAGTCCTCGGGCCGGGCCTCAAGTTTGTGCCAAATGGCCCTCTTAGGTGCCGGACCCACGTTTGAATTTTGGTCCACTTTGGACTCCTTTTTTTGAGGCTTTTAAGTTGAGACTTGCACTTAGACGTGTTTTTAATTCATGTTCTAAAAATTAAACCCCTTTTCTGGATATTCAGGTCTCTACAATGATGAATATCCTGTAGATAAACACTCAAAAAAGTCTTGATTATTCACAATTTCATTATCTAATTATCCACTTTATTCCCATACAAGCAAGTCTATTTTTGACACTAACTAACAACCAATCACAAAATTATTTAATTAATTTTAATTGTCTAACCAATCAAAATTAATTTAAATTAATCATGCATGGTTGATTCCACCCAAATTAAATGCATGCAGACCGTGCAAACTTGATCATGCGAAATCCTTCAATCCAACGATCCGATTTGGAAATCAGACATACCGTCGCGACCGTTAGAACCTCAAGATCATTTTGAATGAATTAATGCATGTAATGCAACTCTAAATTTTGGGTATATTAATAGTCATCCTAGCCATCTTCCTTGATTAAATTATGGGTGCAAAATCGAGTGTCTACAAACATACAATTGAATATGAACATGCATTGAAGTATAGGTACTGTGATGCATAAATTACATGAACATACATTTAAGTGTTTGAGCATGAGTTGTTTAAGTTTTTTAGTTGAATACCATGAGTTTTTCATTTGATGCTTGAACATGCTTGTTTGAATCTACCTTATGATGTTGCTTGCTGCCTTTTTTGTTTGTTGTTTAACGCCATGATAGATGAAAATTAGGCTTGGGAATGATATTCCATGTTGATTGCTTTAGATGCCTATTAGAGTGTGTGTGAGTTTAGAATAACATGTTCAAAGTCCCTTTAATGAGATTAAGACTTAGAACATAATGAATGGAGGCCGACCCACAGGTCAGGTGGGGTTGGGTGCCTAACACCTTCCCATCCCCATATATAAACTCCGGACACATGCTCTGGTAAAGATTAGTCCTTCCACAAAAGGCGTTATATTTATGGTTCCTAGACCTAATCTAGGTGGCGACTCCATTTACACCTTCCATTATGGTCCACCCTAGGCCAAGGCGTAATCCCACTGTCTTTATTTTTCAGGGGGGGGGGGACCCAAAATGCCATCGCATGCACTTGCGCCCACACTTTGATAAATAAATGAAAACTAATTAGTAAGGCTTGTAACAAGTGCAAAATTGCAAGGCAAGAAAAGTTTTTGTTGTACAATATTATGAAATCAAGTAAAATTCAAAAAACAATTAGCTCTCTTTTATTTATTTTATAACTATGAAATTAAATTACTATAGTAGTTTTTAATCCACGTTTATTATAATTTTATTTGTATCATTATATATTTTATATTTTTGTCAAAGACTTTTTTTTTAAATGTGAGATAGAATTCTACTTTATCATAATCTAACTATATGTGTGTGAAACTCCCTCTTGAAGACTTAAACCCTGGCCTTTACCCTCCACACCTAACAAACACTTATACTTGTAGAATGACCATCATGCTTATGGTGCGAGGTGATGTCAAAGAGTGAAATTTAACAATATAGTTATTAATATAACAATAGATATCTCTTATAAATGTAATTTGTTTTATACAACACTATCTATTCCACTATTTGTAAAAGAAAGATGTGACAAGTAATTGTGTGTAAAAGTTTTTGTGGGAAAAAATAATGACATCAATTGAAAATCAAATATCTTTGGTATTGTATACACAATTCGCATGAATATTTTGATTAAATATTACTAAAATATGATAGCTATTGGTTTTTAGTTGTTGTTGTCTTTTTTTTTTCTTTTTTGGGATGTTTTCCTTTATAAAAATAAAAATGCAACTTCTAAGGCTTTAACCTTCTTTTTTAAAATGAAAAGTTTTAGTTTAAGAAAAAACCTCCAAAAGGCTCTAGAATTCGATAATTATAGTAGAAGTTAATTATTTTTTTTCCCAAAATGAATAGATATTCCAACAAATAAGTTGTATGTATCTATACATACTTACATATATATATATATATATATATATATATATATATATATATATTATTAAAACAAAAAAAAATTGAGAAAATTATTAAAACAAATTGATGGCTATAACATCAAAGAATGGTGGATTCGACCTTGAATATATCCAATGAAAATATCTAGAAGCTTCAATTATATATCAATAATATAAATGTTCTTTTTTGTTTTAATTTGTATAATAATTAACATATATATAGTTTTCCATTGTATGATTTTATTGTAATTCTTCTCTCAAAATAAAGTAATTTTTTTCTAGAAATTATGACATTCTTTGATTCTTTATGCAATTATATCTACTAGTTGAAGGATTAACTATATTATCTCAAGGGAATGCATATATCTCAAGAAATATAATGGATTACTCTTTGAGAAGATCTGTTCCCTCGTTACTACTTATGATTTCCAACATATTGTTATTTTGACAATTATTGATACCCATTTCAATGACACGTTATTTTTCACAAGCCCAATTCATGTATTGTATTATATTTTATTATTTTAAGCATGGCTTAAGAAAATGTAACATATTGGGGGATTGAGGAAGTTTGGTTTGGAGGGTATGGGTCGATTGTTTTTGGATCTTTTGCATAAGCCTAGCCTAAGCATGCTATGAAGTGGGCAAGGGGCACTGGTAGCATCTCAGACTCATGGAGGTCTTGTACATAAAATTTCCACTCTAAAAGAGCTATTATTCTCAAGCAGACTATAGCCCAAAATTTTTGCCCTAACCAATTTTTGCCTTTAAACATAAATGGCTCTCATTGGCCAACTCCAGTGTCTAGCCCTCACTTAGTTAAGCCTCCCAATGGTCTGAAACAAATGAAAATGGGGAACCAATTGGGGTTTAGTCAAGCCTTTCCCTTAATGATGGTAAAAGTAAATCTTTCTTTTATCCAAACAAAAGCAAACCTGAAAATTACTACTTGCTTAACACCTTAGGGTCCAAAACCAATATAAAAGCCCACAATTAGATTCAAAATAGAGGAATCATGTTTCACCCACAAAGCTGAAACTTCAAGGAAAAAGCCCATTCAACAACTAACATTTTTGCAAATCTAAAGTTTCGGGGTGGATATATGGGTATAGTGGAACATTCCCTCTCTTTCTCACAAGCTCTCTCAATTTCCTCTTCTCACTGACTGTGAGTCGAAGTTTCAGACCTGTTGTGTACTAATTCTGCATTTTATTGTATTTCAAGTATGGTATTTTGATTTCTCTCTTTTTAAAGCACCATTAGCCTTTGTTCATTATACATTTAGAATTTTGGGCTTGATTATCCACAAATAAACACTTCTAAAGAAAATAATGGGAGATTTGGGCTAATCCTGCATTTTTAGCTTGTGTCGCAAAACGTCCCCAATGTTTTAGCAACTCCAATAGGGAGTCAAGTAGCTGAAATAAGAGAAATGGTGTCTCCCCCTATCTATATGCTCTGCCCTTTACTATATGCTATCTTTTTATATTCACATACTTTCTCCCCCTTTTTGTCATGAATGGAAAAGGAGAGTAGTCAGTCAAGCTTGAGCTAAAATCCAACTAAATCCTAATTGCTATGAAGCGAGTGTGGGACAAGCGCCCGCGATGAGTTTTGGGTTTCCCTAAATCCGAAAGAGTAGGTCTTGGCCTAGGGTGGACCTGGCAGAGGGTGGACCTGGCAGAGGGTGTATAGCACCCTTGTGGAAGGACTGATCTTTACCAAAACACATGTTCGGAGTTTAGGTATGGAGATAGGGAGGTGTTAGGCACCTAACCCCACCCCACCTGTAGGTCGACCTCCACTCACTGTGTTCCAAATCCTAATCCTATCAAAGGGTCTTCTAATAGGCTATCTAAACTCGCACACACACTAACATGCATCTAAACATAAAATCATGATATATTGTCCCAAAAACCCTAACATTCATCTATCATGGCATTCATTCAATATTACTCAAAGGCAGAAAAAATTTTACAAGGTAGTAGCATCAAAAAAGTATAATCATCAAGCATATCTCAAACATAGCATGGCATCATCAACCAAACAATATTCCAAGTTCATCAAGAAACTCATGTCAACCCACCTAAATGCATGTCCATGTAATATGCATGACTAATCTTACTTACCTCATTGCATCACAGCACATATGCATCAATGCAAGTTCATGTTCATGTGCATGTTCATAATGATTTATCAATCATAAACCCTAATCATACAATTCTATCCAAGAGGGATTAAAACATGTTATACTTGTCCCAGGACCCAAACATGTGAAAAAGAATCAAACAGAACATAAGACATGCATTTAATTAAACAAAACATAGAAGAAAACAAATCTAAGTTTCTGGGTTCGAACCTGCGTACGCATGCAAACGCCTACGTATGCAAGGACATAAGGCTGCATACGTAGGCAGGAGCCTATGTACGCAAACCTACCTTGAAACTAGCAAGCATACACCAATCAAAACCTAATGTAAACAACCTAGCATGCCTCCTAAGCAGACAAACAACGAACCTAAACAACAGATAGATCTTAACGCAATAAAACAGGGATAAAAATAGACAAATAAAGAGATAAAAGCAAGGACAAATACCTTACACAAGAAGCTTTTTAGAGCTTGATTTTGACTGTTCCCCTCTGTCAATGTACAAAACAAAATACCTAAAGGCTTAGTAGGTTTAACTAGAAGGCTTTGGACTAAAATAAGTCCTAGCCAAGAAACTTTAGTTTAAGATGCTTCTTAAAGTAAAAAAGCTTCTCTTTGAATCACTTTTTTTTTAGTGGATTCTCTATATCTTGGGAAAAGGATCAGGGGACCTTTTATAGTGTCCAAAGAGAAGGGGCGGAGGCAATTCCAAGCAATGCGGGATTGCCTCTGTCGAGATTTTGTAAAAAATACTTGTCTTATAGGGTTTGTGGAACCCTAGCAACGTACGCAAGCTTATGGCCGTGTACGTAGGAGTTAAGGATGCATATGCAAGCTCAAGGCTGCGTACACACCCTTAGGGTTTGTAAGGATTTTTATCTCTTCAAAAGCATCTTTCAAATGAAGTATTTCCATAGCTAGACACCAGATTAGCCCTAGACCTACTAGTGTTATTATGCTTGGGGAACAGAGGCTTAAGTCATTAAGGCCACAAAATGAGGTGTCTATAGCTGCTCCATTTCCTTTCCTTGCTTCGATAACCACTCGCCCCGAGAACGTCTGCCAATTCCTCTATAAGTATCCTTACCCTTTTCATTGTATTTTCTCTAGAATAGTAATGGGGTTTGCTAGGCGAGTAAACACTCCTGAGGCTGTTTTGGCCTTTAAGGCCAGGTTCAATATTCCTCACGATGTATTCATTGAATACTGTTTACAAGAGGCTATAGCTGACCAAAGGGTACTAGAGGCATTATCATTCCTTTGATTGTCGTGATAGAGTGGGGTGTTAGGTTCCCCTTTAGTCCCCTCCTCCTACAACTACTTTGATTTTATAGGCTTAGTCCTGACTAGTGTCAACCAAACCTTTACCAAGTGGTCGGGTGTGTAGACAACCTAAATAACCAGTTCGACTTAATACTCACCCACCATGATATAAACTAAGTATATAACTGTTGTGATAACCTGGAACAATTTAAAGGGAGGAACAATATCTAGCATCATAATTGCTTCTACACGACATGGCAAAATATACTAAGAAAGTAAGACATGCCAACAATCCAGTTGACTAGCTATGCCAAAATATCAGGAATCCACTGAGATTTGGTGCTCTTAGTGTTTCTGAAGATAGTTCTATGACAGTCTAGATTACTCGAACACCAAATTGGTGCATAAATAATAAATATCAAATCATTAATCGTGTGTGAGTTATGATATGAGTTTCCCATGTTTACTTGTACTACTTGTCTAGAACAAATTACCTTAGCACATTCATTGTTATCCCTAGACTTCAAATTTTCAACAGTGAACCTAAACTATTTGGAATGGATTTCTTATATCTGGAATTTTGTGTTTCCTTATATCTGGAATTTGTTCTTAATCTCATTCACATCTTGCAATTCTTTTCATTATGTTGGAAGTTTATTTCCATTGGAGTCTCTATCCTACAAAGTTCAACTACAACATACACTTTTTATTTATTAATTTTTATATGATTTTGTCTTTGTCCTTTTCCTGCCATCATGCCATATTGATAGTTCTTTCTCAATCATAAATTGTAAGCTGCCCAACAAAATCAATCCCGTAGGAATTTTTTATGAATTTTTTAGACGCTAAGCATGCATCTTAGCAGGGTCGTTCTCTCTTACTAATACACAGAGCACAATGAGAGACCAAAGCAGAAGTAGTAATTGGCAAAAAGTTACGGCTTTTTATTATTGAAGATCAAATCAAGACATGGTATTATGATAAATTACAGATACTCCTAATAGTTTAACTATTAGAAAATGATGAATTTAATCATCTGACCATTATTCTAACAAGAGTCTTCTCCATAACTAACTTAGCACTTGGCCCTTAATAATATGGAAAAGGATTAACAAGGGTAAGAGCAGTAGCAATAGCGTTCAAATTCGCAGGTTCCTTCAGCTTGGGATCCGAACGTTCTATGGCACGCCGACACACAAATGGTGGGCAGGCAGTCTACCCCAGGCGGTTCTGGTTTGATCAAGGTCTTACAGGTTTTGGCTTCCACCACCATCTGCTCGTTGCCTGTACTCATGTTCCAGAGAATAAATGGTTAGGCATTTACACTTCAAAGAGAGAATCAAAAGCTAAATGAAAATTTTTTTGTTGCTTTAGTAAAAATTTCAATTCTTGATGAAGTTTTTCATCAAGTTTTCTTCATAAGATCTCCTACTCTACTCTTGACTAAAAAGAGACATAAATTGGAATTATAATGCATTTCATGAAAACTTTAATATTCCAAAAATTTTGAATTGATCGGGACGAGAACATATAGGACATAGGTATTCGAGTAAATAAAGAGATATCCCCTTGTTTGATTTAGTTTATCCGTCAAAATTAAGCAACGACTTATAAAACCCATAGATTAGAGCTATATACTCTCAAATCTCAATCATTATAAGATGATATATTTTTCTTGATTTTTAAAATAATGAGAAACTGCACGTAAAGAGAGATGATGAACGGTTTTTTTGAAGAACAAAAAATGATTTGATTTAATTATGTTTAATTGTAAACTAACAAAGTGCAAGTCCCATAAAATTTAAAAAATAAATAAATAAATAAATAAAGAAAAGAGACAGGCTGAAGAGTGTGAAGGGAATGAAGTACGTACCAATAGTGACGAAGAGAACAAGTGAAAAAAGGAAGAAGACAGAGAGAGTTTTCATGATATCTCGTTGAAAATTGCCAATGAAAGAGATGTGAGTGTGAGATATGGTGCAATAGGGTAAGTGACTATACGGTTATATAGCAAAGTTGCTTGAATATAAGGAAATAAATTATGGTCTATCCAGGAAGGTTAAGAGGCCATTCCCCCTTAACTTTTCAAAAAGCCTCATAAATTTCAATTATGACACCCTTAGATTTTTACTAAAAACTTGTAATACATTTATATAGTTGACTACTGCAATTTATTCTCTTTAATTACTCCTAATACAAAACTCATCAAATTGAAGTGTATTTAATGTATAATTTGATTAAATTTTATTGCTATTAAATTGATTTGTACATTTTTAGATATCTCAAGAATTACCTTTTTTCATTTTTTGCAAAGATGCAAAGACTTTTTTTTTTTTTTGAGAGAGAGAGAGAAAGATGCAAAGACTTATTTAATGTTAATATTTTTGTTTACATAAGAAAATATCATATGTAAATAAAAAAACACAAAATTTGATGTATAAGCAATAAATAAATGAGTCCAAATACGTGTGTGTGTGTGTGTGTGTGTTTTCTTTGAATTTAATTTTTTTTATTATATTTAGTTTGGCCCCCTAAAAAAAATTTATGACTCTGGATATATGTTAATTAGTTTGGCTTGATAACACATGGGTAAAACTAAACGTGTTAACATCATAATGGGTTTAGTGTAACTAGACACTGGACCCAATATGTTCTCTTTTGAAATACTGATTATAATGGAAAAGATGAAAGTGCAATTTATATATTTGTTTCCTTGAGAAAAGATCTTTGCTTAGAAGTTTTTTGGAAAAAATACTTAAAATTGTAATTGTTAGGGATATGTTTATGTAATTGGCTAATCATTCGACAAAACGTAGTTTACTTGTAATTGGGTAGATCTAGGATGGGTTTAGTACTTCAAGAAATAAGTGTTGAAGTTAAGAATTGAAGTCATGCAAGTCTAACCAAGAAACAAGTAAAGGACGTGCTGCTCATTAAAGCTCGACAGATGTCTCGACAGAATCATTTCTATCACGATTTAATGTTGAAGCTCGACAGAAGCTATATCTGTTGAGAATTACGAAATCAGATTTTCCAAATCTAATTACACGCATATGCTTATGTATTTGTATAGGGTTTCTTTTCTCAAAACCCTAGACATATATAAGGCTTATTTTAAATGTCATCGCATTTTGCACAGAGTATGCAAAGTATATGCCAAGAGAATACAAGCATATTGTGACCTAATTCATTATTCTTTCTGAAGAAGCTACCGCGTCTCTACGCCAAGGGTTTTGTGACCAAGGAGCTTCCTGATCTTCATTGTTGAAGAACTGAAGAACTTTGCAGCCAACAATCTTCTTCAAGTTGGTGAGTTAGTCACGCACTAGGATCCATGCATCATTGGTTAGTCACATACTGGGATTTGTGTATTGAATGGAGAGATTGCCACTACAATACAAGTTCAATTGGGTATTGGGGTAAGGGTTCAACTGTAGGTTGGTATTTCAGAATAGGTCACAGGGTTTGGTAAGATTCCTTATACTTGTACCCGCTTGTGATTGATAATAGTAGATTCTCAAGAGTGGTGACCTTAAGATGCAAAGACTTATTTAATGTTAATATTTTTGTTTACGTAAGAAAATATCATATGTAAATAAAAAATACAAATTTTCATGTATAAGCAATAAATAAATATTAAATGTGTGTGTGTGTGTTTTCTTTGGATTTAATTTTTTTTATTATATTTAGTTTGGCCCCTTGAAAAAATTTATGACTCCAGATATATGTTAATTAGTTTGGCTTGATAACACATGGGTAAAACTAAACGTGTTAACATCATAATGGGTTTAGTGTAACTGGACACTAAACCCAAGATGTTCTCTTTTGAAATGCTAATTTTAATGGATAAGATGAAAGTGCAATGTATATATTTCTTTCCTTGAGAAAAGCTTTTTGTTTAGAAGGTTTTTAGAAAAAATATTTGAAATTGTAATTGTTAGGGACATATTTATGTAATTGGCTAATCCTTTAACAAAACACATTATACTTGTAATTGGGTAGATCTAGGATGTGTTTAGTACTTCAAGAAACAAGTGTTCAAGTTAAGTATTGAAACCATGCAAGTCTGACCAAGAAACAAGTGAAGGAAATGTTGTTCATTAAAGCTCGATAGAAGTCTCGACAGAATCCTTTCTATCGGGATTTAATGTTGAAACTCGACAGGAACTATATCTGTCGAGAATTACGAAATCAAATTTTCCAGATCTGATTACACGCATATGCTTATGTATTTGTGTAGGGTTTCTTTTCTCAAAACCCTAGGCATATATAAGGCTTATTTAAAGGCCGTCGCATTATGTATAGAGTATGCAAAGTGTATGCCAAGAGAATACAAGCATATTGTGACCTAGTTCATCATTCTCTTGGAAGAAGTTACTGCGTCTCTACGCCAACGGTTTTGTGACCAAGGAACTTCCTAATCTTCATTGTTAATGAACTAAAGAACTTTGCAGCCAACAATCTTCTTCAAGTTGGTGAGTTAGTCACGTACTATAATCCGTGCATCATTGGTTAGTCACGTACTGGGATTCGAGCATTGAACGGAGAGATTGCCGCTACAATACAAGTTCAATTAAGTATTGGGGTAAGAGTTCAACTGAAGGTGTGTATTTCAGGATAGGCTATAGGGTTTGCTAAGATTCCTTATACTTGTACCCGCTTATGATTGATAATAGTGGATTCTTGGGAGTCGTGACCTTAAATTCACCCGGTGGAGTTTTGCCTCGGTGGTTTTCCCCATTCGTAAACAAGTAACCTGTGTGAAATTTATTTTCCGCTACATTTAGTTATTTAGTGATTTGTTTGTGCTACCACACTATTGCATGTAATTTAACTAATTAATTAACTTGCGTAATTAATTAATTTGCAAGGAGTCAATTTATTTAAACCCAACAGTAATGTACAAAAGACTATGGCGTCTATATGTTACAGTTTGACATTTTCCCATATATTTACTATTTTTAACCATTCAAATTTAAGTAAAAATTTATTCTCAAAAAAATTAAGTAAAAAAATAATTAATTTGATATGATCATATATATGCCTAATTTAGACCAATTATTTTCTATGTAGATAGATATCTTCACATAGGTTTCTAAAAAATAAAAAAATAAAAAGATAACTTTACGTATTGTTGGTTATTATTGACTTAATTTGTAAAGTTTCTTATTGTCAAATAAGAGATCTGGGGTGTGTGTGTGTGTGTGTGTGTGTGTGTGTGTGGAGAGAGAGAGAGAGAGAGAGAAAAAAAAATGGGTTTATATTACACCTAGTGTAACTCCACAAGAGTTACACATTTTATACGCCATAGATTAATGAGAAAACTAATGGTTAGAATAAGTCAACTACCATATCATATATATATATATATATATATATATATATATATGATACCTATAAAGCTCCCACAATTTTCCATGTCACTACTATTTTATTTTTATTTTTATTTTTGCAAGCATCTCCGGGACATAATCTTTTAGCATCCCCAGGTCCAAAAGTGGCAATCAGGAATGCCCAAAGTCTTATAATGGATGTGGGTTATAGTGATATCATGCTCTGGTTGATCAAATGGATAACCAAGAGCAATAATACCACTCCTCATTCAGAACCTGAAACCATTACCAATGAAAAAGAAGGTGTTAGAAAGGGGCTTCAAAAGAACTCTTAAAAGAAGAAGGATGCAGCGAGCAAGCCTGTTAAGCTGCATTTAAGCCTAAGTCTTTCCAAAAAGGGTCACTTAATTGAGAAGTTCCCATAATAATACCTTTCTCATCGAGAATTTACAACAACTGAAACTTCAACTCATGCCCACACCAAACAAGATATCTCAGTTGGCTAGGTTCTTTTTATTTTACATTTTATATCTTATATGTTTAGTATTTCTCTTCAACATATAATTATCTTAAGAAAGAGAGAGAGAGAGAGAGAGAGAGAGAGAGAGAGACTCCAGTTAGGACTCTACTTGCCACATCATTATTATTATCTACATATAATATAAAACCGAAGATTAAAAAAATAATTATAATTTTTTTTTAATTAGACCTCATGTTAGAATTTTTTTTTTTTTTTTTTTTAAAGACTCACTTTAAGTTTTTTTTTTTTTTTTAAAAAGACTCACGTCAAAAAAAAAAACTTTAGGATTAAGAAAAAAAGAGAGAGACTCATGTTAGGACTATTTCTCCTCTCTTTAAAACCCTAGCAATTACCACCTTTAAACTGTGAACTTAACTTCACTTTAAGATTTTTCTTTTTTTTTCAAAAAAAAGAGAGAGAGACACATGTTTTTTTTAGAGAGAGTTTCAACCTATGGCGTCCGCTCGTGATAATGGCTCTTTATCATCAGACCAAGACACCAATCAGTTTTTGGTGTAGGCGGAGATTGAACCCCAGATCTCTTATACAACCATCAGAAACTTTACCAGTTGAGCTAACTAGAACCCACAGAGAAAGACTCACGTAAAAAATAAAAAATAAAAAAACATAAGTTCTTTCCTTTTTATTTGCTTTCATATGTGCCGAAGATTTTCTTTCTATCCTATTCTTTCGTTATGTTTAGAATTTATTTTCTTTCGAGTATTTGGGTTAATCTCCATATTTTGACAGTCTTTTTGTGGGTTTGGTTTTTGGGTTGAAATTTCTAATAATTATTTTATATTGTATATAGCAGATGAAGCATCTCTATTTTTTGGAGAAAAATCAAAGCTGCAACCTATGTCCTCCAGTGTAAATTTTTATTTGGTATATTATATATGAATTTTTTGAATTTGAAGGGTTTTGTTTGGCTTTGAAGTAGAATTTGGGGATTCTATAAAATTTGGACTGTAGGTTGATCTTAATTCTTCACCTTATATGTTTTTGCTTTATTGAGAATTTTTATTTAGGTTCATATGATTTTTTGTTTTCTTAATTAAAGCTATGATTTTTGGTTGATTAATTATTTGTTTGGATTCAATGTAAAAGATAATGGAATTAGGTGTTATAATTTTGATATTGTTCCATGTTTTGAATTGTCTATATCATTATTACAACGACTAAGTAAGATTGAAAAAGTCATATTGCTACTCAAATATGAAATTTGGTGTGTCTTCCTCATATCATGGTCTTTGTTTATATCTTTGTAGTTTATATTAGTTTTGAGTGTGTGTATATATTTAACTTTTGAGAATTTTTCTTTATTAATTTAAGAATTTTAAATTACTTTGTAGGTTTCAGTAACTATGCACCTGTAGTGAGATGTTGACAACATAAGCATATATATATGGTATTAACATTTTATAAAAATCTTTCTTACAATTGTGATGGGCCTTTTTGAGATTATGGGCAGGACTTCCTCTTGCCACACTTTGGCCAAAAGGTTCTGGGTAGGAGAGTTAGAACCGACCTGATTGCAACTCACCTCAAATCAACTTGTGCGCAAATTAAAGCCATTTTGTTGATAACTTGGTCACATGCCCATGGCAGATGAGACTGCTGCAAGAAAGAAAAGAGCAATATGGCAATAAAGGAAATGCGCTTATTGTTAGTCAAAAGAATTCCCAAAAATAAAGAAAAGAGCAATATGGCAATAAAGATGCAATAAAATGACAATAATGAAGATGAGATAACACCAATATTTAATCAATAAGAAAAACAAAGAAAAAACGGTTAGTTTGTCGTGCCTGATTACCTTATAGAGTTAAAACCAAAGAGGGAACCACTTCCTCAAAGTGGGTTACCTCATAGGAAAGTCCTGCCACGAAAATTACCCAATTTGATAGAATGGGCCTGAATGGCATGCCTAAGAAATCCTTAATTCTCAATAGAGGGTAGGCTTTTAGAGGGAGATAAGGGATTAACCTATTGGTGCATGCCTGCCGTCTCACTCTTGCCTACTCTCTCTGTTTTTCTTTCCCTTTTCTCTAAGTTTTCTACTTTATTTCTTTTTACTCTCTTGTTCCGTGTTTCTTATGATGTGTTGTATTCTGTGTTCTATATTGTATTGTCTTATAGTGTCTTGTTCTACTTTGCACGGTAGAAACTCCTTTTATATTGCCTACCGTGACTAGGTTTACCATTTCACCCCTTAACCACTTTTTTCTGGGTGTGGGTGTCCTTCCAGACCACCCACTAGTTTGTCAACTGCCTAACCATCACCACTCACCTATGTTGGTCGTGCCACATCCCATGACTAGACAAAGAGCCTTATTTTTTTTGCTTGTTCACCATGGCATTCCTATCCGGATAAGGGTGGGCATTCTCTCTCACTATCCCTCATGGCATGCACCTAGTGATTCCAACTCATCTTTCCCTCTTTTGGGTAGTATGTCATCCCAGCAGAACATTTTCCCCAAAAGAGTTTGAGCAAGAACCCCAAAATAGGCTCCCCCCTTCTCCCTACTGCCAGACCATACCCTCTCTTACCTCTAGCCCATGGCCCACCACCCCTGTATTGGCTGGGTACAAGTTGGTGGTGCCTGAATCTTATGCGTGCTTTACTTCCATGTGTGTCCATAACTTGTTTGTTGCTCATGCGTTTGCCATGACCTGAAGGCTCGTCTATACATTCTGCTGCTCATTCTTGACCTCTTGTGGCGTGAATGGAATTCTGAGCCTTTGTTCTTTATAGCTAGTTTCCTTTTTGGACTGGGACTTGCTTGATTGTGGGTTTTTCTTCTTTTAAACCCATTCTTTGTTCCTTCCGTGGATCTATTAGTACTTCTGCCATGCCATCTTGTCATTCTTGTTGTGCTATTATATGACCCATGCTTGCTAGGATTTCTTTTGGGTTTGTCGTACACTTTTCCTTTACTTAATTCCAGCGTCCCAGTGTTATCATTAGGCTAATATTCATACTAGTTTGGGCTTTCTTGACCCGTTCCATTGCCTCCGGGCTTCCTTGGCCCATTTCATTCATTTGGGCATCCTCGGCCCACTTCCTTCTCTTGGGAATCCTCGACCCATTCTAATTCTTCACTCCTATGGGCCTTTTCTAAGTCATTTAGGCTTCCTCGGCCCAAATTTTCATATTCTTTTCTTTTGGGTTTATGAGCTTCCCATTACCCCTTACTCACTTTATTCATTACTTCAGGCCTCTTGGGCCCATTCTTGTTTGCTTTCTATTTCTCATAGTGCCAATGAGTTTATCACTTCTCTCTCTGGGCTCCCTTAGGCTCGCTTATTTTCTTTGAGGCCCATTTTCTATTTTCTAAGCTTATGATCCATTATTCCTGTCGTTCAGGCTTAATGGTTTTTCTTCCCAATTTACTAACTCTTTTTCCTCCCATATTGTTGGACTTCTTCCTACTATTGAGCCTCTTGCCAAAATGAGCATCAACAACAACCCTATTACATTCTATGTTAGACAATACTTCTAAACTATAGGAAAACATAGAAGTTAAATATTTCTTCCCATTGTATTTTATTGAATTATGACAGGTCTTTTTTCTTTTTCTTTTTTCTTTTTTTGCTAACTAGCAAAATGTCTATAATATGCATATTATTGACCCAATTTTCTATTTCTAAATTTCTTAGATTTTATTATATAAATAACTTTTCTACACATAACACGAGTTAGCAACTAGTTTAACTTAATTTAAAAGCATTTGTCAAAAAAAAAAAAAAAGCAATTGTTTTCTCTCTCCTCATTTAATACTATATGTTCAAACGTTTAATCAAGAAAGAGGTATTTAACATTGTAAAAACTTCTAACGATATTATTGTTATACAGTAAGGGCGGTAAGGCTAAATATTAAGGATACGTTTGGTACACTGAATGAGGATTACGAGAGGAATTGTAATCTTTATTACTAGTAAAGGGTGTTGTAATGTAATAACTAAACCTATTCATTAGTTTGGTTGTAAGTTATAATATTAGAATGAAACTTAATATTTATTTTAGAAAATATCTTACCCATACAATTATATCTCCTTAAAATTTGTTATTTTTAAATTTAAGAGAGATATGTGTAATTTTTTATGATTTTTTTTTTATAATTGTTAGATGTATATGGAAAGTTTGTTTATTTGGAAATATATTAAATTTTAAAATTATTACACTTACTAAGGAATAGCTAATACAACCTTTTAAAGATGAATAATTATTCCTCATTTTGAAGAATAGTTATTCATAAAGAATGACTATTCCTTGTAATAAAACCATAACCAAACTAAAGAATAACTAAACTATAGGAATAACTATTACATTACAGCGGCTATTACAGTCTACTAAACATTCCCTAAGAGATGAATTTGAATTACAAACAAATTTTGTTCTAATCAAATTTGGATAGTTTCTATCTTATCTAACCTACACAATCTGATAAAGACTTGGTTACCATCTTCATCCATTTTTCTCTTCAGATGTTTCTTATTTATTATTTCTTCATTTTCCTCAACCTCTATCCCTATTCAATTCTAATCATCACTAATTAACTCTTACAAATAACTAGATAAGTATAACAAGTACAAATCTATTTGCAATAAATTCAAATGATTTAAAAAAAAAAAATTAGGAATTCAAATGCTATAGTACTTGCTCCTTTAAAATTTTATTTCATTATTTTCATTTATTTTCTTTATCCAAACGATCATGCTTGTCTGTTTTTGGGAAGCTCAGCTAACAACTAACCAGGACTCTAAAAAGATAATAAACAAGAACTAGCCACACCACTCTAAACAAGTATATTCGTAACAACTAACGTTAACTTGTTGGAGAAAAAAAAAATGGACACCAACTTGAACAAACTTCTCCATAGCCGCACTGCTTTCAAATTGAGTAGAAAACATATAAGGAATTGCAAAGAAAAAGTTTCTGCAATAATTGCGAAGAAAAAGGAAAGAAAGAATTAATAAAAAGAGAGAGAGACAAAAGAAACATTTAACGAGGAGAGAGATAATGTGAAAACTATTAATTAAGCAATTTATGATATATAATGGATAGATATGTATTCTTTTTTAACCATTTGATCTTTTGAAAATTCACACTTAAAGAACATTAACTGATATTTCCTGTGTCAAATTTGACATCTTAGATGAAGTTAAGCCTATTGAAGGAGCATAAATTTTAGATTTTAGAATTTTCCGTGAACTTTAAAACTCATGTGGCAACAAAAACTTGTTTTTTTATATAAAAAATTGACATGGGTGATACATTAAAAATTTTCATCCAATAGATAATGGTAGAAATTAAATTGATACAATATTGAAAGGTTAAAGACCAAATTGATACAATTGAAATGTTAGGTACCAAATTGACATTTGGTGTAAAGAATAGGACCAATTATTTAATTTACCCTAAAAAGATTGAGTTTAAAGAAACCATCTACATTTTTAGTTCCCCACTCAATTATGTATTTATGTTTTTCTCATTGCAAATGTTAATATTTGAATTTTTTTTTTTTTTTTTAGAGTTCTTTTATTGTTCTGTTTACAACATAATATTTCTGTTGAATTAAAAATGCCACCTAATAGAGCTTTAAGAAAAGTGTTGGATATATACATGTGAATGGATGTCTTATTTGAAGAAAAATTCTGCATGTGTTATCTCCTCAATAAATAATATCAGAGCACATAATGGTGTGCACTGTGCAGCAAGATTAATCGCTTTAGAGGTGTGCTATGCAAGTTGAGTTGGGATGCTTTCATGTACCATATTTGGATCCGAAGAAATGTTAAGGCAATGCTGATCACACTAAGTCTTAAGGAGGGTTAATACAAGCAATGAAATTAATAGTTAGAACTCGATCGTGGTTAAAATGAGCTTTTTGGAACTTAATCCTTAACAAAATTCTTTGCTAAAAGTGGGGAATCAAATTCCCCTAACTATTTTGATAGAGTAACTAATTAGTTTTGTAATTTATAGTGTATTTGGAGATGTTTCCAAGTCTTAAAATTTCTCTCTTATTATTATTGTTGTTGTTGTTGTATTGGTAATTTGATAGTTACAACGCCATAGGAGAGATTTGAACCTTAGATGTTATGTAAATGCTAGAAAGTACAAACCAATCGAGTGGCTTTTGAAAAGTCTTAAAATTTCTTACTTTACTAAACAATGGTTTCTTTAATGAACTTTCTCTAATTTATCTATTATTAAAATTAAAAAATAATAATAATAAAAAAATAATTAAAATAAAAAAAATAAATAAATAAATAAATAAAACAACAACAACAACAACAATATGGGTGAATCTTTATTGCCTATATCTTTCACATTTTGAATATCATTATGGATTTTAATATGAGATAGAAATAAGAATGACAATATATCCATCGATTTTGAGATGTGATATAGAAATAAGAACGGCAACGAATCGGGTATGATAAATTTATTCATTTAACCGTAAACTTCTAACCATTGTTTTGAAAATCAAATTGGACCAGTCGATTGAACTAGTTCAACCGGAAATAGGGAGCTAGTCTGCTCTTAAAAAACCAAAAATAATAGAAAAAGTATATTTAACCCGTAATCGCCGGTTTAACCTGAATAATCGAAAACTAGTACGACTGAACCGATTTTGCAGATATTGTGAAGATGCTCTGTAATGGAGTTATTTTGCAGCAAAATGTTACCATTTTTTCTTCTCAGATCTGGAACTTAGGGCGGCAATGAAGGGAGGGCAGCAAAATGTTGCTTTTTCTTTTTGGCTGGATCTGGAACTTAGTGCTTTGGGAAATTTTTTTTATGGGATGTTTCAGTTTCAAGATGCGGTGTTTTAGTTTTTTAGAGGGAAAGATTACGCTAGGTAGAGAGACAGAGAGAGCTAGAGAGGTGGAGACGTTAGGTTGTTCATTGTTGATATATATGACTATTTGATTTGTGGGGTAGTGAACCGCCAGTTACCTCCTTCACCACTTTAATTTGGCTAATGCCAAATCTTTAATTTGGCACAGATTAAACCAATCTGATTGGTCAAATAAAATTAAAAAGAAAATTTTAATAAATACCCTCCTTTTATATTGGCTTTAATTCCATGTCAAATTTGATTGTAATTCTGTTCAAGCGTTTTCCTGTATTTTTGTGGGATTTTATGTAAGGGTTGTGTGTTAGAGATTGGTGAAGAATCTGTGAAGAAGTGGATTTCGCGACTTGCTTGCGACTGACTCGCGACTGTTGACCTGCGAAACAAGCCACATGAGAAGCACATGTTGGAATTTGAAAAGTCTATGATAGACTGGATTTCGCAAGTGACTCAGAACTCAAGCCAAGTCGCGAGTGACCCGCAAAACTCATTGCCTGTTGCTTTTTGAGTGTGACTTTTCCCATTATTTACCGACCCTGTATGAACCCTTATTATCCACGAAATGTAAGAAGAAGGAGTATTTATAGGAAACTTTTGAGAGAGAAACCTTAGCCAAACATTTGAGATTTAGAGATTGTTTTACCCACAATCATTTACATCATTTCTCTAAAGCTTCCATTTACTCTCACCTCTCCATCTACACATCCTTAAGAGATTCTTAGCCTAAATACTTACCTTACTCATTCTGAGTGTTGAGCGAAGTTTTGATGCCTTTAAGAAGCATTTGAAGAAGTCATTGAGTGGCGGATGCAATTAGGCGGAATTGCGGGATCTGGAAAACTAGTGAAAATAAGACTCCAAGAAGTCCGTTAATAGCAAGAGCCTAGAGGGCTCAAGTTCATTTGGTATTTTAGGTTTGGAGGGACTTTTTGATATTCATGTACTCCAACTTATTCACTAGTGGATCAATTTCGGCTTGGAGGGCCTCGAAAAGGCTTTTCACCAAATACTTCAATAACACGTCTCGATGTTATCTTTATGTTTGCATGTCTCTTCCCTACTCTTTAAGCTTTGGATTTATTGCTCATTGTACTTGCTTATGGCTTAGAGTAGTGTTCTGGTTTATTGCACTTGTTTTACTCTTATCCCGCACTTAAATAAATTAAAGTAAAAGCAATTAAGTCGTAATTTAAAATTAGGGGTCTAAACAAGCATTAATGTTTTAACACTAATTCAGCTTTCATATTCAAATTGCAAAATACTACTCAATAATATGCGGGAGAGAATACTAATATTAAAATTTTAAATAAATAAAAAATACATATCAAAAAAATATGGGAGAGATTCAAGAATTGGTGATAGAGCATTTAATAAATGGGTTTGGCTTAACTCTAGTACTTTTTTAACTAGAATCTTCTTTAGTTTTAACTAAATAAAAGATGGAGATTAAAATCCACTAGCACTTGCAATTGTATATTTAAAACAAAAGGACATGTCCACTTAAAAAAAATACAAGAGATAAGCCAAACCCTTAATAAATTATATTGAGACTTTTTCTTTTGGAGTGCATATCATGGTGGAGTCAATGGAGTATGTAAAGTTGTGATTTCCAACTATATTGTGTTGACTTTAATTCCATGTCAAATTTGATTGTAATTTCTTTAATCATTTTCCCTGTATATATATGTGGGCTTATTTGTAAGGGATGAGTGTGAGAAATCGGTGAAAAATCAAGCTTCAAAAGTTGAATCAATGGGTTTCGCGATTGGCTCGCAAGTAGCTCGCGAGAAGCAAACTGCGAAAAGGCCATGTGTGGAGCACATGACTAGAAGATGAAGAGTCATGCTAGGCTGTCAATTTCGTGACTGTCTCATGAGAGGAGCCAACTCGCGAAAGACCCGTGAAAGTTTCTATTTGGCAAAAAGTTGTGTTTGCTTTTAACAAGTCTTTACCCAGTCTTTACCCACACTATATATACTCTCATCACCCACAAATTGTAAGGAGTGTTTTTCAGTGAGAAAACCATAGAAAATACACTTAAGAGTTAGAGATTGTTATACTCATAATCATCTACACATTTCCTTGTGATTTTCTCAATTCCTACCTCTCCGTCTCTAGATCTGAGAGGTTACTAGCCTAAACACTTACCACACCCATTCTGAGTGTAAAGTGAGATTTTGGTACTGTTGGGAAGTATTGGAAGAAGCCATTCATTGGCGAATGCAATCAGGTTGAATTACGGGATCTAGAAAGTTAGAGAAGACAAGACTCCGAGAAATCTGTTGGTAGCAAGAGCTTGGAGAGCTCAATTATATAAGGTAGACTAGGCTCGGAGGATCTTTATTCTCTAGTTAATCGATTTCAACTTGGAGGGTTGCGGAGAGGCTTTTCACCGAGTTCTTCTGTTTCCTCTTCAATAACACGTCTTGTTGTTATCTTGTGTTTGCATCTCTCTTCCCTACTCTTTAAGCTTTCATTTTATTGTTGATGATGGATGAATATGGCTTAGGGTAGTTTTATCGGTGCATTGCGCTTGTTTACTCTAATTCTGCACTTAGCTTAAGTAAGAGTAAAAGTCATCTAGCTATAATTTTTAATTGGAAATCTGAACAAGCTCTTGAGTTTTAACACAAATCCGAACTTTTAGAGTATATGTGTGTATTTATGGTGTAATAAAGTAGGGCAAGCTAGGTTTTGATTGTTGGATAGCTGACCACCTTTTACAATTACACATTTCCTGTTTTCTTTCTTCTCTTTTTGAATTTGATACATTCATCTTTATTAAAGGAAAAACCATAAATCCTATTGATTTTTCGGAAAGATTTATTAAATCCATTTATTCACTCTCTCTTTTCTTTTTCTTTTTAATTCTTATGATATTAACATTAAACTTTCTTTATTTAAAGGAATTTAGTTTTGGATATAATGAAATTATGAACCTATTTTTGGTTTTATTGGAGGATTATTATTTATAATTATCTCAATGGTTTAAGAATAATTACTTTATAAAGTTAATATTTAGTTATAATTTGTAATTTTTTTAAATATTCTTAAATGTGAAAAATTACATAAAATTAGTTATATATTTTTTAACTGAAAATAATTCGTTTTAAACTTATTATTTATTTATTTTAATTATATATTAATGACATCATTGGTTCAACCATCAGTCAGACCATAAAAGCAGGAACCACTCTTTTTTCTCTCTTTTTTCCCCCTCTTTGACCGGTCTGGTTTTTAAAACCATGCTTATGACACTCCCCCTCATGATATAATGACTTTTTTTTATTGCACCGGATATTTTAAATGTTTGATAACTTTTTTATTTAAAAGAGTAAACTATATAATTGGTCTCTATTACATCATATGTCAATTTAGTCTCAAATATTTCAATTGTATCAATTTGGTCTCTGAGCTTTTAATGTTATGTTAATTTGGTTCCTACCATTTTCTCTTTGTTGAAAATATCCAACATGTCTAACGGATTTTTTTTTTTTTGTAACACTAATTGTCTGTACAATGAATTCATAAAACAAATTAAAAAGAAAAAGAAAAAAAAAAAAAGAAAGAAAGAAAAACAATTATGTAGTTTACCCTATTGAAAAGAAAAAAGAAAATTTTGATAACTTTTTTTAATGGTAATTTTTGGAAACTTTAATTTATTTTAAGAGACAAACAATTAATGATACTCCTTTCAAAAGTACCCCATATTTTAAATTTTTGATAACTTTTTTTTAATTTAAAATTAGAAAATTTTTGTTAACTTTGTTTAAGGGTAATTTTGAGAACTTTTATTTTTTTTGTTTAAGAGCAAAACAATAAGAGAGATGCTACGTCCACAACATTATTATAACATTTTCACAATAAATTACAGGTAGTTAGTTGTTATTGGTTCAAATTTGAACCTAACACGAAGATTATTTTTTTGGCCTAACAATAACAACCAGTAACAACATGCCACTTAAGATTTGTTGTAAAAATGTTGTGAACATATCATTTCTCAAATAATAAACAAAGTTTTCTTAAAAAGTTGGATTTTATAGGTATGACATTCACAACAATTTCACAACATATTTTAAGTGATAAATTGTTATTACTAACAACATGCCACTTAAGATTTGTTGTAAAAATGTTGTGAACATATCATTTCTCAAATAATAAACAAAGTTTTCTTAAAAAGTTGGATTTTATAGGTATGACATTCACAACAATTTCACAACATATTTTAAGTGATAAATTGTTATTACTATTGATTTGAACCACCACTAAAATTATTATTTTTTCACCAATAATAAACTACCACTTAAAATTTGCTATGAAATTTTTTTTTCTTTTTCTGAGTTTAATCATATAAGTATAACCGTGAATATCTCTATGCCTCTCTCCTCCCAAGGAACAGGAGGTGAGCCAAATGACCAAATTGCCAACAACCATTCTTTATTTACATCTAAATGTTGGTGATGTGGCACATTATGATTGGTTGAACTTACCGCGTAGCAACAGATTTTTGTCTTCAAAATCTGGCCGTTAGAAATACAAGGATTCATCATTTCTTATCTCTATAGTGAATAACTCTGAAAACTTCCCAAGACTCACACTTTCAACTTCAAGGTCTCTTTTCTCTCCCATGGCTTTCTCTGCAACGTTCTCACAAAACTCATTCTCATGCCTCTCTCAACTCCCTCACAACTTAAGAAGAAACCCCCTTCGTTTTCCGTCAATTCGAGCTGTAAAATCCACTGAACCGGAGAAGGAAAAGACTGTGGAAACAAAGAGCGAAGAATCATCTGTTTCTAATGCTCAACCATCAACCACACCTCCTAAGACCCCCAGAAAGCCCGTCTATTCGAGTAAGTTCTGAATTTTCAAGAAAAATATTCTATTTTTTCTTATTCTTTGACCTTTTTTTTTTTTTTAATTTTTTAATTTATGGGCAGTGAAGAAAGGTCAGATTGTGAGGGTGGACAAGGAGAAGTATCTCAGTAGTGTCAATGTAAGTTTAATAAGTGGGTTTTTTTCTATAATGCTAAAGCTGGATTGGTTGAATACAATTTTCCCATGAAGTCAATTTAAGGCTAGTCACAACGGATTTGATATTTGGTATTGTTGGAATATGAATAAACTGAACTCAGCTATATGAATGTGTTATTATATGGAGGATATTTGAATCTTAGCTCGTGTGTAACCCTTTCTTTCCCTTTTGAATTTGACTCATTATATACTTAGCTTTGGCATAAGCTGGAATGTGTTTGATTCAAAATTTCAGTATCTATCTGTTGGGCACCCACCATACTACAAAGGCTTGGACTACATTTATGAAGACCGTGGTGAGGTAGCTTCTTTACACTCTCTAGCAGCACTCATGAAGCAAGGCTGGCCATTTCAATTTTCTGATGACAGCATAATACTCTTTTAGGTCTTGGATATACGTAATTTCGAAACCGGGGAGTATGCACTAGTAAGTGATTCATGTTTGAGATCTTCTATTTGATATAAAACATTCAGATTGATTTGGACATTGAGTCTGCAGCTTAAAAATAATAAATAACATGGCTTTAATTTCTCTGTTATGTCATATGTGAAAGGCTTTCTGAAACTTATGTCAAGTAAGGCATAACCTGTGGTTGGTATGCTTGTATTAATGTTTTTGAACTTGACATTTTTAAAAGTGTCAAATCATATCACAGATTTTACTTTTATATACAAAAGTTGCAACATTGGCATTGACTTTTCAAGTTTCCTATATTATGACTTTCACCATATCAACCAAGATAAATACTCTAAGTGAATTTGTGACTTTGAAAGATTTAAGAATGATGCTTTTGCAGATTGGATGGGTTGGGATCCCAACTGCACCAGCTTGGCTTCCAACAGACATGCTTATCAAGGTACTGCTAACAGTTTGTTTTATTGGATGCTTCATACTGCTGCTCTAAGAGAGCAACAAGCTAAGCATAGCTTGGTGTTTGACGATTAAAGTATTGTGATTTTGTGACTGAACTTAGATCAAGATCAAGCACAGCAAGCCTAATTCAACCTTGGATCATGTTTTATTTAGCTGAGCTCAAGTTATCCTGGCTAGTTCATTAGCCTGACATTGGTTCTATCTAAAAATCTAACACTTCTTTTAGACATTGCAAATTAGCACTTTCTTCACAGTCAAGATTCTTACTCAGCTCCATAAATTCTACTATAACCATGCCAAACTAAATCGAGCTGAGCATATGTTACCAAATGAAAAACTTATTAGCAGTTAGATACTGGCTCATTTAATTGGTGAAGATGCAGATCTTCTGCTCAGTTGTGCCTTGCTTCACTCAACTATTCAAACCTTCTATTAAGAGCTTTTGTGGTTACTTTGGTCACCTGACCCTTGTGTTTGATTGCAGTCAGATAAACTCAATTACGAGAGAATGTGACCCAGGATCCAGAAGCATAATTAACTGCTATTACTGATGGATGCCATTGCTTGCCATCAGAAATTATATCTCAACAAGAGTCCCTTGGTTTCTGATCACCATCAGCAACTTCCGAATCTTTTGTCAAAATTGATGTGATTGATGTTGGGCAAGAATAACATGATCATCAACATAATTTTGTTGAGATTTTGTTCTTATTCTAAAAAGTACATAATATTAAGCATATCAAAACTATGCATGTGAAACTTTTGAAGCCTTGAAGGTGCATTATTTCAAGATATATATATATATATATATATATATATATATATATATATATATATATATGGTTTATTTTAATAAGAACTATAAATAGTACACAAAAATTGATAAACAATACAAGAAAATGACTTAAGTAATACACCATTGAACATTCAAGTGTGGATTTTAATTCCCCCCCCCCCCCCCCTCCCAATTCTTAAAATAATATTATAATAAAAACCAAGCAAAACAGACCGAAGATAATAGGTCCAAAAACTGACTTGAGGTTTGTTATTAAAAAAAAACACACACTAGCATTGTTTACAAAATGATGATGCAATGTTCTGACGATGAAGGAGAGTGATTAATAGAAAAAAATATCATTTTCTGTACTCAATTATAGGATCATTAGCAATGTCCTTCCTAAATTTTAAATTTTAACAACTAGCTTCTTAAATTATGAGATTAGTTGCAATGTTCCCCCACCACTTAAAAGTCTCTTATTTTCATTATATCTAACCGCTATTTCCACAAGCTTATCATGTATTATAGAAATAAAAAGAATACTATAACAAAGAAAAACTTTTGAGAAAGAGACAGACAGAGAGAGAGAAAAACAAGAAGTCAATGAATATCCTGGTCCTTCCCTTCTTTTCTGAACAAAATGGTAAAATTTCATTGTGCATGTGTGAGAGCCATCAAGATGATTGATAGACAAAGCTTAATGATGAATTAAAGGTTTAAGTATAACAACTATGAAGAAACGTCAAAGGTGAGGAGATATTGCAAGAAGGGGTAGGATTCATCCCACCAACCTGATGAACTTGAACCAACCCAACCAACACCCAAGGCTAAGAATAGTCAAGATTATAACAAGGGCATATAAAAGTTCGTCTAATTTAAATTTAACTTGAATGGAACAAACTTTATGTCTTTCATAATTGGATGCCCTGATTGTTTACTATTGCTGATCTAGATCAATGTTACTAAGAATTCCCAAATTCTTTATTAATCACCTTACTAACAGACACTAATGCCTAAGGTTGATAAGCATCACAAGAATGAACAGTGAATCAACTGCATCCATTTATGATCTTCTGCAGCAGTTAGTATGTGTAGAGAAACATAAAGTATCCTTGTCTAAATCTACATAAGGGCTCATTTATCTTTATGCATCAAATATGTATGCACGTATGTATTAATCATTGATAAAGGTTCAAAACTAGGTTTCTAAACATATGCTATCTCCAAAAAATGGTCATGATTCACAACTGACAGATGCAAAATATTGTTTACACAATTTTTCAGATATTACTTTAGCGTAAAACACACTACAACTACATAGGAGCAAGTTACCATCACAGGCAAGCAGCCATAAAAATAGATTTTGATTTGCCAAATGCTCAAATGTACATACAGCTGTATGATATTTGCACTTTTGCAAATTTCAATATGTGAACAAAGCAAAATAAAGTATGCAGGGCTTACAGTAAGGTCATAATTTAGGCACACTGCAGCATGTTTGAGGCCACCTCACACATAATTTAGGATTACAAGTGCTAGCTGGGATTATTTTTTGAAATCTCCCAAAAGTGCAGCCTAGGAAAACATAATCAAGTGGACAACTTTCTAAAAAATTTTCTCTGGTAAACAATGTAGACACTAAGACACTCAAGTGTGAGTCTGCAATCTCTTGGATGCAGGATATTACCAAAATTGCCTTCTAACATGAACATTACAGCTCCTGAAGTTTATACAACCCATGCTAGAAAAGGGATGATCCATCAAATTAAGGACAGAGTAAACTGAACCTTAGCCCCTCTCTCACACACCCCCCCCCCCCCACCCTAAACCCAAATAATAATAATAATAATAATAATAATTGCTTCAATTTCTTCTATATAAAATTGTGATGCCTTGAATTCAGGGTCTTATTATTGCCAATATCAATTTATTATATGAAAATTTTGAACATATTGCATATGGTTGTTTATGATGCTATAATCCTTTCTTTTTTTTCTTTTTTTTTCCTGGACCATCCGATTGGTAAAAGCATCAGGAAATAGCAGCAAGGTTTTGGCTGTCAAAATTTTATTCAAAAAAAGAAAGATTCTGATAGAAATTTTATCAAGTAAAACACCCTGATATATAATCAAGATTAAGCAAAAAGATAAGTGTAAGCACATTCTCCCTAATTTGACACTTTAATCTAGTCTGTATATAGCAATGCTTTAAACACGTTGATTTTGATGCGTTGATGTTCTACACTAGGCTAAAGTAAGATAGGGCATGTCCTTCTTACACATGCCTAAAAGAGTGATGAACACACACACAAACATTTATCAGTGCTTTAAGTCTTGCACGCACAGGATGAACCTTGGCATTGAATTGTAGTATCAATTCAGTTTTTTTTTTTTTTTTCTTCTTCTATATGTTTTGTCCATTTGTTACGGTCGTACTTATAAAAGGCTATATTTTGTATCCTTCAAAGTTGAGGGGTTTTCTCTCCATTCTTTTTTGTTGCATTCCCTGTAATATCTTTGCCTTGTTGGTTTTTGTAAATCAAAGACTGCAGTTTTCCTCTCTTCTTGGTATGACATGATGCGGATACTTTTTGAGTTAGACTAACAGAAAATGAAGAAAAAATCAATAACCTGGTTTGTGCTATGAAAGACTGAGAAAAAAAAAAAAAAGCAGAAGAGAGATTATGCATATGACTTCCTCATATAAAGTATTCTTTATTTTCTTCCACTCGTTTCTGTTCCATAATTTTCTTTTATCCTTTTTCCCCAGTCTTTTATTAAGAAATGATATAATGGAAGGTTAAGCACCAAAACATTTCTTGTTGGGAATTCCCAAATCTGTGATATGATAAATAAGAAAGAAAACAATCATACTACACAAGAAATTATATAGTTAAGTAGTTTGTCTACGTCCATGAAGTTGTAGTAATTTCACTATTTTAAGGAAATTTTATAAAATGTGGGAGTGCAGTTTTTGTCTCAACGCAACAAACCATAATCTGAAGCAAAAGTATCTATATCCCACACAACAGATATACAATGAGCTAAAAAGAGACCCTTTTTTTTTTTTTTGCTTAATATCATGCTCAAATTCTGGCTATTTTATCTTATTAGGTACATTTTATTCAATAAATTCACTAATAGAATGTCACTGCTGAGTGGCGATGAGGACAAACGATTTGTTATGATATGAAACATCAAACAATAAGTATAAAACTTTACAATTTCCAGAAACTCACATGAGCAAACGATTATCCAACAAAACACAGTACAAACCCAATCATTAATATAAAAGAACAGTTAGCAGGGCAGGGGAGAATTCGTAAACGATCTGGGGACTGTCTCAGAGAGAGACTTGGTAAAGTAGAGATGCATGTGACAATCCGAACCACCTACACCTGGACTAAAAGACCCTAAGAGGGTGGGGAGAGGAGAGGAGTGTTCCACAGTCATTTTTTTAAAGACTAAATTACATTTTGGCACTTAATTTTAAGGTTGTTTTCATTTTAGTGTCACTAAATTACTAATAAAAATGGACAACATGACCAAAAGTGGAATCAAACATGAATGCCACACAAGGGCTTAGTTAGTTGATCTAATGAAAAATAAGAGATTGAGAGGCAGAAAGAAAAAAGTGGAAATTAAGGACACTTTTTGTATATGTGTGTAAAAATTATAAATTATTATTTAATAATATGTGTAAAAATATGCATGAATGAAAAAGTGTGTAAAAATACATATAAATAAAAAATTATGTAAAAATATGTGTAATATTATTTAAAAATTAAAAATTATAGTTTGAAAGCACAAGCCAACTACCCTCTAAAGATAAAGGGGAGAGTGAGCAGCAGAAGAAGAGGAAGGGAAACAGAGAAAGATGAGAGAGCTGTTCTGACTTCTTTTCAGCGTGTGGGGCCTGTGGGCTCCACAAATTTTTCCCAAGTTTGAGTTTTTTGGGTGATACTTACACTCGGGCACAAGAACCAAACACAAGCTTTTGTGAGTTATGAGAAAAATAGAGATGGTGATAGGAGAATCGGACTAGAGTTTAGAGCGACGAGAAATGAGTATTGAGAACTGAAATTTGATAAATATCCCAAATGACGACTCTGAACTTTCTTTTTTTCAACAGGAAAAACAAAAGGTTCATATAGAGGGCGGAGTAATTATCTCATAAACTTAATATATATATATTCTTTCTCTAACATAAGAATCTTACAACAGGATATTGGAATCCCTATAAAAATACCACTAGATCAACCGCCAATGATTTCGTATCCGGTCAAAATCATAGCTAATTGATCGGAGTAACACCAATAAACACAGATCCTGGAATAAATAAGGTGGGGTAGGCCCAACCACCACACTACACATATGGACGCACCCCCTTGTATCTGTATGTGCGATTCTCTCCGCATACAGCTCACACAGGGACTTCTAAATCCATCTCGAGCCGCGAGGAGTGGGACTATCAACTATGGGAGTGGCTCAACCAACCAGAAACTCAAAAGATAACGCGAAGGGAAACCCAACTATATTTGATGCATTAGATATCTTTTTATCAAAGATAAGGTAGAGGTTACGAGAATAGCAACCTATTTTATTTTGAATTTTTGATACGTTTCTAGCTTCGATGTGATTTGACACTGCCCAATAGAGTCAAACACTAAGAGTCCGTTTGAATATAGCTAAAAACTGAAAATATTGTAATAAAATAATTTTTAAATGTGTAAATAGTATTGCAGGATTCATTTTTAATAAAAAATTGTTGAAAAGTAGGTGAACAATACGTGCACAGTGCGCGCTGTCCCTTGTTGCAGAAACGAAAAAAAAAAAATGGAAAGCGCTGAACGCAAACACGTTCAACGCTATCCAAACCAAACCTAACCCGTCAAAATTGGCGGTATAGAGCTTTGTGGGTTTTGCTAGATCAACCAAAGTAGAGGGAGAAGACATGGTGAGGCAAAGAAAGAGAAAAAAGTGAGAAGAGGAAGAAGGACAAGGTGAGGTGATGAGAGAGAAAAAAGTGAGAGAGAGAGAGAGAGAGAGAGAGAGAGAGAGAGAGAGAACATAGTTTTTTATTAAAATATAAGAAGGAGAATAAAATATATTATATGGGTTTAACTTTAAGGTACCGTGCACAGTCAAAAATGGCTATGCACTGTAGCTGAGAAGCTAAATTTTTTAGCTATAATTCCACCATTATAAGCCCATTTTTGTGATTGATGGTACTAAAAATAGCAATATAGCTTTTAGCACCACTAATACTAATGCTCCTATAAAGCATACATTCAACACTGGGTGTGTTTGTTTTTGGCATGAACTTTGACCTAGTCGAGCTTTTGAGGAAAGTCTCGTGTAACATACTGTCGTTTTTATATAATTTAATTGTTCTCAAGCATGGTTATGTGAATTCAAGCTTTGACAAAAAGTATATTAATGTGGAATGGGAAGGGAAGAAAACATCTTATCGTTAGCTAAAAATATTACAACTGCTAATGAAATTAGATAATTTATTTTCCAAACATATTATCAATAGAATCAAACACAAATACAAGTTTGAAGGAAATTATTTTGATTCACTCAAACGAAATAAAATACAGATATAAGACTAGGTATAAGAACCATGTAGAATGGTCCTCGATAAACTATAAGCATGTTTATCTAGAACGCCAAACATGTCTTTCCATCCATTGTCAAACTTTATGAGCCTGCAATTAGTTAATAGAAAACAACGTAAATAGGAAAATATCAAAGTAAAGAACTTAATACCAACATTTTGAGGGTTAAAAGTTTGATTTTTTTTACCTTCTAAATATTCAAGAACGTAGTGCTAAATCCGAGCGCCATTAAGATTGTCTCTGACCAAATACAGCTCAGACAAGGCCTTGATGATGTCCCATCGTCCTTGTGGCAACTCCATAGAGCATGACACTCCAATCTTGACCATGGATATTAAACACCCCTCTGTTCTGTCTGTATCTCCACAATTGTTTAAAAATTTTGGGTCCGAAATCTCTATTACACGATTAGGCAATGCCATGCTAGCATAGTTGTGAAGGATAAGGCCTCCCTCAAACACACGATTTGTAGGTCTCTTTCCTATTATCATCTCCAATAATAAGATTCCATAGCTATAGACATCTCCTTTTGTTGACAGATTACATCTTACACCGTACTCTGCCATTCAAAATATTTGATATAGAAAATATGTTCACATTACGACGTGGGATTGCAAAAAGTAATTATGGTTAATGTGGGAAAACATATGTTAATAATTAAAAAGTTTAGTAAATTGTTGTTACCTGGAGGAGTGTACCCAATTGTTCCCCTTATTCCAATTGAGTCGCTTTGTTTCGGATTTGAAAGTTCTAAAAGAAATTTTGCAAGGCCAAAATCTCCAATATGAGCAATCATATCACAATCAAAAAGAATATTACTTGGCTTTAGATCACAATGAACAATTGGCATTGGGCAACGGTGATGTAGGTAATCGAGTGCACAGACAACATCAATGGCAATGCTTATTCTTTGAGCAAGGTTCAAATTTTGTATATCTACTTGCCTGGTATTTGTTTCCAAATCCACATGCAACCAATTTTCTAAACTTCCATTCGGCATGAACTCATAAACAAGAGCCTTAAAATAATTGCCATGAAAATCCACACTTGAGCAGGAAGTAATGATTTTCACAAGATTCCGGTGACGAATATTTTTCACAACTTCACACTTGGAGATGAAGCTCTTAGAAGCTCCTTGACGTTGAATATTTATTACCTTGACTGCAACAATTGATTCATCCTCACCAAGGATACCTTTATAGACCAAGCCAAAACTACCCACACCAATCAAATTTGCTGACGAGAATCCATCAGTTGCTTTAAGGAGCACTTGGTAAGACACTTTCAAAAGTGATTGCCTTAAAGAAAATTTTGAAGAATTATCTTTTCTTTGATTTTTGTGCCGACAAAATAAGAAAAATGACATTATGGTTACTACCAAAATCACACATGCCATTGAGATTGCCACTGTGAGTGCAAGAGGCCACTTTGTTTTCTTCTCTTCTTTTGTTAAGTGTAAGGACACAATTCAAATTCCCAAACTATCACTGGAGGGAGATGGGCTTGAAAGGCCTATCTTTACAATAAATTTGTAGAGGATGGGTTTGTAATCTAGATTTCAAGGATGGTTTAGACAATAAGGGAAAGAACGGGCTTTGGGCCCAATGGGACAAATTAAAGAGTTGCTTGCAAAAGTAAGACTGAGAATTCCTCCTCGGACGAAATCCGAGGATAGTTTATAATAGTATTTCCTTAAGTTTGGATACAAATATTGATTATCGTATACTATTGGCTCTTTTTCTTCCTGAAAAAGCCTCCCCTTTCTTCGTAGGACTTCTCCTTCATTTATACTTCTTTTTCTTCTCTTCATCGTCCTCCACCTCATGGTTGTAATGCTCGTTTTGGATACTTGTCCCATCAATCCTTCCCTAAAGCCCGCTGGGGTCAGGGACCAAGTTCCAAACTTCATGCTCACGTCCCATCCTTCCATCCATGCAGTCAATATATCAATTTACATAGCTTTTAATGTATGGGCGGTGATAGCAGCTTTACCTTAAATATTCCACCGCCCTTTCTATTGTCCTCCACATGTACCGTGTATTTCCGTAGCCGTAGGATTCTTTATAACATATCCCGGGGATACTAAACCTCTCGTCCTATGTCCTCGGATTGTTAATCCGAGGACAAATATACTCCTCGGACACAATTGGTCATTCGTTTATCATATCTTTACTTGACATTTCTTTATAAGATCCCTTCAGATACTCCAAGATCATTTTGATGTCTTCGGTTTAGGGTTTCTAGCCCAAAAGACCTCGTTGGGCCATCCTTGGTAAATTACTGGGCCCAATGCCCCTACATTAAGCATCTAGGAAACTTTAATTCTGATATGCCCCCACATAGCCTACTATTTTCAATGAGTGATATTGCACTAGAATTTGCAAACACTCCTTTTGTTGGAACCACTCCTTCAAAATCATTGAAGGATAAATTTAAATTCTTCAAGGAAAGTTTCTCCAAGAAATTTGGAATTTGACTAGACAAGTTGTTTTGAGAAAGATCCATGACTTGAATACCTCTTAAAGAACTCAAGTATGTTGGAATTGCTCCCTGAAAGAAATTACCCTCCATATAAAGGTACTCAAGGCTTGTACAAGAGCCTAGGCTACTTGGAATTTTACTTGACAAGTCGTTCTCAAATAAGTCCAACTCTACTAAATGGACAAGATTGCCAACCTCTGATGGTAGCAATCCAATGAAAAAGTTTCAAGCTAAATTAAGTGAAATTGACAACGAGGAAATTCCAAAGAGTTGCTTTGGAAGGGTGCCGCTAAGGTTGTTTTGATACAAATTTAACAACAAAAAATTTTGGCAATTTTCTATACTTGATGGGATAGTTCCTTGCAATCTATTATTGTCCAAGTACAGATAATTTATCAATGATAGGTTTCCAAGGGTAATTGGTAACCTTCCTAAGAGTCTGTTGTCACTTAAAACTAATCATTGTAACTTATGAAGATTGCTAATCTCACTTGGGATTGTCCCAATTAATCTGTTACCATCCATCAATAAGTTGGTCAAGTTGACCAAATTACCCATCCTTGGAGGGATCTCTCCAAAAATAAGATTTTGGCTAATTGCAAAAACCCTAAGTAAGGTTGAAAGATTACCCAAAGTGTTAAACAACGTACCTTTGAATTGATTTGCGCTGATATCAAGTATCTGCAAATTGCTACAATTGGCCAGGGATTGAAAGAAATACATTTCATCAGCATCTCCACTTCCTAAATTATTTCTATCAACAATCAACTTCTCCAAACATTGTAAGCCTCCAAAAGTGACTGATACTTTTCCCGTAAAATTGTTTTCTTCGATTAGGAAGAGTTCTAATTCTGAAGCATTAGATAATGAGACCGGAAGAGATCCGGTAAATTGGTTTCGATCAATTTGAAACCACTGGAGACAAGGAAGGGTGAGATGTAAGTCTGAAGGAAGACTTCCACTAATCTCATTTTTGGCCAATGAAAAAACAATAATAGACGAAAGGTTATATAAAGATGGAGGGACCAAACCAGAGAGTTTATTTCCACCCAAACCAAGATATTTTAAGCTTTGTAACTGACCCAAGGCATCTGGAATATGTCCTCCCAAAACATTGTCCACAGCAGATATAAGTTGTAGAGAGCTAAGGTTCCCAATGAAAGGTGGGATTTCTCCCATGAGATTGTTTGTGGCAAAAGAAAGAGACTTTAGCATTGACAAAGAAGCAAGCTACTTTGGGATTGACCCTAAAAGGTTATTTCTAGCTATAGAAATGAAATTGAGGTTGGAACAATGGGAAAGGTTTGCAGGAATTTCCCCATCAAAGGAGTCATTGTACAACATCAATGCTCGCAACCTGTATAGACGGCCAATTTCATCAGGAATTTTGTCTCCAATGGTGTTGTTTGCGAGAACGATTTGTCTAGGAAAGCTAAGGTTGCCTATGTATGGAGACAAAGAACCCACCAAATCTCTGGACCGCAGATCCAATATTGTGACTCTTCCATGCTTGCGGCCGCATGTCACACCTTCCCACTGGCAAAAATGGTTGGTGATGATGCCGAAGAAAACACTAGTAAGCTACGAACACTCTCCAGATCGAAGCAACACCTGCGAAGAGAAAAATAAAAGATCGAACAGAGAGCACCGGTGTGGTGCCGGCCAAAAACCCTCCGACGATCAAGTTAGAGTCTTAAATAACCCTAGAGTGCCAGAGTTGAGATAACTGTACGTACCTTTGGGTCATGAGGGTTTTGGGGTATATATAGTGGTATGGAGCCAAAATAAACGTCTTGGTGAAGAAGTACTTTCCTTTTAAAAGAGTAATTTGTGGATCTTTGCATATTGTATAGAGCCCTTTTCCTTATAGGAATCTTCTTGACTAAGGTCGAACGTATAGCGCAAGAACTTTCCTTATATTCACGTATGTAGAAGTCAAGATAGGCTAAGAATGAAGGTTGAATTACTTCTTCAGCTTTTACCTGCCAAGGTCGTCAGCCCACGTGTGCCTCCTACACTGTCGTCAGCCTATGTACGTCTCCAAAAAGACCGTCAGCTAAGGACCTTCACAATCAAGGTCGTCAGCCTTGACTTCGTCAGCTTGATACTTTAGCCTAACGTCGCCACGTAAAGGGTGTGGCCTCGAACGTCAAAAGAAGGCGTCCTAATGCCAATGGCTAATGGGTTGTACATTCCCGTCAGCCTTCTTAATGTACTGACAGCTTGTAAAAAACGTCACTATCAACTGCCCCCCACTCCATTACCCCATCAGCTATGGGTGACGGGTCATGGAGTTGTCGTTACTGGGGAAATGGTTCTTGCATGGTGATTTGCGCCATCTTCATTAAATGGTGGGACACATGGCGTAGACTGATTGGCTCCGTGTCTGGATGGGTGTGTCGCTTCGTCTTTCGCGCCTCCTCTCTCCTATATATACTTCATTTTTTACCTTTTTTCCACTTTTTACATCCTGTTCATTTCTAGAGAAAGAATACGTCACTGCTGATCTTATCACGCCGTCAACCGTATAGCCGTCAGCTTCTTGAGACCGTCCTCCTACTCGTAAGTTCTCCTCACTTTACCTTTTTACTTTTCTAGTAATGCCCTTTAGTGAAGTCGTCTGCCTAGGATCTTAGAATAAAAAACCCGTCGTTTGTAGGTAGTCAGATGTCTAGGGAGACGTCGAGTGATCAATCGTCGATCTGCGACGGAGTGGGTTACGACGAAGTTTTCCAATCAGGCCGTGAGCCCGCGGAGGGCCTATCCTAGTCGTCAGAAAGAGAATCATCAACTCCTTCTGATAGGGAAGTAGGGAGTTCTAGAGGAAGTGAGGTGAGTGGTGACGGTGGCGAAGAAAGGGTAGATGATGAAGACCAGAGGATTAATGAAAAGGGGAGTATTAGTAACGGGGGTGAGAGTGACGGCGACGAGGAAACCTTAGAGAGTACCTCGGGAACCTCTGGTGATGATCGTCCCTTCATCTTACCCTCAGAGTGGTCCGTCAACAAGTTTCTCCCGACGATGTCGGAGAATGTTTTCAAGAGTTTGCGGTCCCGCTACCAAATACCAGACGACATTCAAATCCGTCTTCCTGAGGAAGGTGAGAGGTGTTACTCAGGATGAACCACGGACGTCGACATGTATGATGCCATGTTCGCGGCCGAGCTAAGGCTACCGCTAACAGCGTTGCATCGTCAGTTAGCTAATTTCCTTGGGATATCCGTCAGCCAGATTGCCCCCAACGCCTAGCGAACCTTTATTGGTGCCGAGATCTTGTGGGGTCGTCTGAGTGGTGGGAACCGTCAGCTGACCTTGGACGAGTTCTTTTGGTGTTATCGCCCTCAGCACATTTCCTCGTCAAAAGGAGTGTATCATTTTGCAGTGAGGAAAAAGGAGTTGAAATTGGTGTCAGACATGCCTGATTCCAATAGGAAGTGGAAGGGCAGATACTTCTTTGTGGAAGGAACAAATTGGGTATGTTGTCAGGAGGAATGGGAGTCAATGCCCAATGGTTTTGATAACACATGGGCACATGTTAGAAATTTAGGTTAATCCCGTCGACCTTCTCGCTTCGTCTACCAATTTGGTATTCTAACTCGTCACATTTCATTGCAACTAACAATCGTCCACGCATTACCGCGAAGCAAGAGGATTTTATTCGTCGAGTGACGGCCATTCCTTTAGATGAGAGAAAGTGTCGGGACTTAATCACATTAGATACTCTTCATTTATATTGTGGTGGTCCCGAACCGACGGAGGAAGCTTGCAAATTAAACGCTTATTCCCGTCGTCGTGAGTATCCTTCAACTTCTTGTCTTTATCCTGACACTGTCTCTTTCTAACCTTTATTTTTTGTAGAAATGGAGTCAGCTAAGCAAAGGGTTTGAGCTGCCGCTACGGCCAAGAAAAAACAGCAAGAGAAGGCTGGGGGCGAGTCAACCCCACTATCTGCCCCAAAGCTCGTCGGGAGGGCTGTGGCCAAGAGGAAACCTGACAGCAGGGAAGACCGTCCCAGGAAGAAGGTTGCCCCAACTCTCGGGGACAAGTCTTCTCGAAGGCCGTCACCTCCTAGGTCCGTCCACGGGGCAAATAAGGGGCCAATGACCTCGTCAGGGCCCATCTCCCAAGGATCTGTATGCCGCCTGCTGACCCATAAAGACTATGTCGTAGAGGTGACGGAGTCCATCTTGAAAGATGAAGAAACGGACCCTTGTACTGAGCAGGCTACTGACGAGATAAGGGCGTCAGGCCTTTTCGACCTTACCAGGGTAAGCCTCGCTCTCTACTTTGGTGCCCGACCAATCTTTATACCCTGACGTTGTTTTATCCCTTTTTTTTTTATAGGCTATGGTTCGCATGAAGGCTCTGTCAGACAGGTGCTCTGCCAAGGAAGGGGTGATTACCCATCTGCACGAGCACGTCAAGTACCTGGCTGACGGTCAAGCGCAATACAAGGATGCGAACCGCATCTTGGGCGCGGAGCTGAAGGATCTTAAGGAGAAATTGACAGAGGAAACCCGCCGATGGGAGCTGGAAGAGGAGGCCAAGTTGACAGCGAAAAAGGAGCTGAGGTCCATCCTAGTCCAGGTGGAGACGGCTAGGAACGATGCTGTGACGGAGTTTAAGGATTCGTCATCCTTCATAGACGCTTGTGCTACCTACTACGGTGATGGGTTCGAGGACTGCTTGAAACAAGTAAAATCCGTCTATCCTGACTTGGATTTGTCAAGGATTTCTATGGATGAGTCATCCCGTCAACCCCTGCAGGCGACGCCGTTAATGAGGAAGCTAACGACAACAGTCAAAGGGACAACAGCGTCGTTCTAGCTCAGCCAGCCGCGGATCAGTCCGTCACTCTGACTCCAGCAAACCCTCACAATGACGATCCAAATGTCGTCAGCCCTTCTATCTCCTGCGCCTAGCCTTTTACTGCCGAAGACGATGGAAGACCCTAAGGCCCCCTTATTTCATGAACTTAAAAAAAATTTCTTTTCTTTTCTTCTTTTTTATTTTTTTTTAAGGAAAAGTGTAGACGAACTGTAGTACTTGACGCCCGTTTTTTTGGGCTTTTGTAAAGACATCGCCTGTGTTAATCTTAATATGTCATTTTATGCTTCAAGTATGTGTGTTTTTTTTATACATACTCTAAGTCAGAATCATATGCTCGTGACGAGCTCGTCAGCTTATGGGTGACGGGGTTTTTCTCAAATTTTCAATTCAAAAATGTTAAGCTGGTGATGGCGTCAGCTTCTTTAAGTTGTTTTTATCATTCCGTCAGTTTCATGGGCGACGTCGTTGGACCAAACTTAGTTGTATGCCTGTCAATTTCTTAATGGCGTCAGCTTTTTAGCTGATTTAGTTCGATGTATCTATTTTGCCATACGCCCATCATTTTTATGAACAATACCGTCGGTTTAGTCAACTTATTTTAAGATGATTGCGGTATATCCGTCACTTTGAATATAACACCGTCACTTAGTTGCATGATGACAAGGTGACGGGTTCAACAAAGAAAACAAATTTTGTTGCGCTTGTACCTCTTATGCACTTAGTAATAAGGCCCTCTACTTAGCAATGAGACCGTCCACCTTGTTGGCTAAGAAATAGGGTCGTCCACCTTGCGGATTTTAGGTGTAGGTTCGTCCACTTTGTGGACTTCACTCATGGGGCCGTCCACTTTGTGGATTTAGCCATGGGGTCGTCCACTTTGTGGACTTAGCCATGGGATCGTCCACTTTGTGGACTTTATTCATGGGGCCGTCCACTTTGTGGATTTAGCCATGGGATTGTCCACTTTGTGGACTTATTAGTGGATTGTCCACTTTGTGGATTTATAAGTAGGTCGTCCACTTTGTGGACTTGGCCATAGGGTCGTCCACTTCGTGGATTTAGTAGTAGGTCGTCCACTTTGTGGACTTATCCATGGGGCCGTCCACTTTGTGGATTTAGCCATAAGGGCGTCCACTCTTATAGACTTAGTGGTAGGTCGTCCACTTTATGGACTTGGCCACAAGGCCGTCCACCTTGTGGACTTAGTATTCCTTTGAAAAACATAACAAGTTCACTAGTCTTTTCTGAATAAACCTCCTCTTATTAGAATGAATGCATAAGTAAAACTTTGTCCGAAAAAGAAAAGATAAACTTTCAGCCCCTGAGGCTTTAATTATATTGTAGACAGGAATAAACTTAGGACAAACAATTGAAGAACATAAACTGGCAATGAGGAGTAGTGTTCTGCTTTGCCATTTTTTACTGGTAGTATCTTCTGAGATGCTCGGCATTCCATGGGCGTCGTAGCTTCTGCCCGTCAAGCGTTTCCAGGTAATATGTGCCCTTTCTTAGCCATGACATAATCTTGTAGGGTCCTTCCCAGTTTGGGCCAAGCTTTCCTTGTGCGGGATCTCTGGCAGCGCCCATTACTTTCCTTAAAACGAGGTCTCCGACCTTGAAGTCTCAGTGCTTAACTTGGGAGTTGTAGCGTTTGGCTACGAGGTCCTGGTACCGTGCGAGTCTCTGTTCAGCCACCGCCCTTACTTCATCAACTAGATCCAGTTGTAGACGTAGCTATTGATCATTTCTTCCCTCGTCGTAATTGTCCACCCTATAGCTCGTGAGTCCTATCTCGGCTGGAATGACCGCTTCACTTCCGTATGTTAGCTGGAAAGGGGTTTCTCCTGTAGGGGTTCGTACTGTCGTTTTGTATGCCCATAATACGCTGGGTAGCACCTCAGGCCATATACCCTTTGCCCCCTCGAGCCGAGTCTTGATGATTCGAAGTAAGGATTGGTTGGTGACTTCAACTTGTCCGTTTGCTTGAGGATGGGCTGGGGAGGAATAATGGTTCTTGATTCCTAACTCTGAACATAAGGCTCAGAAGGAGTCGTTGTCAAATTGCTTACCGTTGTCCGAAATTAAGACTCTTGGAATTCCGTACCTACAAACAATGTTTTTCCATACAAAACCCCTTATATTCTTTTCAGTGATTGTGGCTAAGGCTTCAGCTTCAACCCATTTGATGAAGTAATCAATGCCAACGACAAGGAACTTCAGCTGCCTTGCTACCATTGGGAATGGTCTCATGATGTCCAATCCCCATTGGGCGAACGGCCATGGGGTGGTTATGGGGGTCAATTCTTCCGCCGGTCGCCGAATAATGTTGCTGAACCTTTGACATTTGTCACAAGCTCTCACATAAACCTGGGCGTCATTTTGTATTGTCGGCCAGTAGTATCCAGCCCGAATTAGCTTGTGTACCAATGACCGTGATCTAGAGTGGTTGCCGCATATTCCTTCGTGTACTTCTCTCATAACATAGTCTGCCTCTTTGGGGCCTACACATCTTAAGTATGGTCGAGAGAAGCCCCTTTTGTAGAGGACGTCCTTTATCAAGACAAACCGCGCTGACCGGGCCTTCAACTTCCTGGCAGCCTTCTTTTCATCAGGCAACGTGCCATCTTTTAGGTAGGAGATCAAAGGGGTGGTCCAATTGTTCTCGGAACCAATTTCCTGTATGTTGACAATGTCTATTAATGGTGAGGACTGAGTAAAAGAAAGTACCCCGTCAATGGTGATCATAGACTTTGCAGATGCGGCTTTGGAAAGATGGTCGGCGTGTTCGTTTTCTCCTCTTGGAATTTGGACTATTTTGGCCTGCATCCCATCTATCCTCTTTTTCGCTTGCTCCCAGTACTTCTTCATTTTCTCGCCCTTGCACTCGTACTCGCCGTTTACTTGGCTTGTAACGACCTGGGAGTCGCAGTGAACAACTACGCTTACGGCCTCTACAACTTGGGCAAGGTCTAAACCTGCTATCAGGGGCTTCGTACTCAGCTTCATTATTAGTTGTAGGAAAATTGAGGCGAATCATACATTTGAGTTCGTCGCCTTCCGGGGATTTAAGTACGACCCCAACCCCTCTGGCCTTCTTGTTGGACGACCTGTCCGTGAAAACGATCCATTGGGGATTTCTTTCCTCTTTGCCTTCCATACTGGTGAATTCCGCAATGAAGTCGGCAACCACTTGCCCCTTAATGGCAGTGCGGGGGCGATATTATATGTCAAATTCGCTTAATTCTATTGACCACAATGCCATTCATCCGGCGGCTGCAGGGCTGCCCATTGCTCGTCGCAAAGGTTTGTCAGTTAGGACGACTATTGTATGGGCTTGGAAATATGGCTTGAGTTTGCGGGCCGCCGTGACCAAAGCGAAGGCAAGTTTTTCCATGGGGGGGTATCTCTCCTCTGCACCGTGCAATGCCTTGCTCGCGTAGTACACGGGCCGTTGAATCTTGTCGTCTTCTCTGATTAGGGCCGCACTGACAGCTACTGGGGAAACGGCCAGATAGAGGAATAGTTCTTCTCCTGGCTGTGAGGGGCTTAGTAACGGTGGTGAAGAGAGATAGACCTTCAGATCTTCGAACTCCTGTTGACATTCGGCCGTCCATTCAAAGGATTTTTTCAATGTTCAGAAGAAAGGTAGGCATCTGTCTGCCGCCTTCGACACGAATCTACTAAGCGCGGCGACCTTGCCATTGAGGCTTTGTACTTCCTTCATATTTTTAGGAAGGGCCATCCCCATAATGGCCTGAATCTTGTCCGGGTTGGCCTCGATACCTCTTTGGGATACCATGTACCCTAAGAACTTTCCTGCCATCACTCCAAAGGCACACTTGCTTGGATTGAGCTTCATGTTGTAGGAGCGAAGAGTATCAAATGTTTCCTTGAGATCCTCCAAATGAGCTTCTTCCCTTTGACTTTTGATGAGCATGTCGTTGACATATACTTGGACGTTTCTTCCAATCTGCCGTGTAAACATCTTATTCATGAGCCTCTGATAGGTTACGCCAGCATTTTTCAGGCCAAAAGGCATGACCTTGTAGCAAAAGAGGCCTTGGCTAGTCACGAACGAGGTCTTCTCTTGATCGGCTTCGTCCATCCAGATTTGGTTATACCTAGAAAATGCATCCATGAAGCTCAGCAGCTGATGTTTGGCCGTGGAATCCACCAAGATGTCGACTCGCGGAAGGGGGTAGCTATCCTTGGGGCATGCTTTGTTCAAGTCCGTGAAGTCGACGCACATCCTCCTTTTCCCGTTGTTCTTTTTGACCATCACGACATTTGCTAACCAATTAGGGTAGTACACTTCCCTGATGAATCCCGCCTCTTGTAGTTTTCAGACTTCTTCTGCTACTGCTTGATCTCTTTCTTGGGCGAAGGTTCTTTTCTTCTGTCGAACGGGCGGGAAGGATGGCGACACGTTCAACCTATGCACCATGACTGATGGGTCGATTCCTGGCATGTCTTCGTGGCTCCATGTGAACACGTCCCTGTTTTCTTTCAAGAAGGTCGCAAGTTCTTGACGTACCGTCGGGTTGGCTAGGGTGCCGATTTTGGTCGTTTGCTTCGAGTGGGCTTCGTCGAGAAGCACGTCTTCGAGCCTCTCGGTGGGTTCCGTTGCCACCCGACGTTCCTCTATGTTCATGGCCTGGATGTGATTGTCCATCTCCATCATGGCCACATAACATTTGCGTGCGGATACTTGGTTTCCTCTCAATTCTCCAATTCCATGATTAGTAGGGAACTTTATCATCAAATGGTATGTCGATGTCACGGCTTTCCATGAGTTGAGGGTTGGACGTCCTATGATGGCATTGTAAGCCGACGAACAATCGACTACTAGGAATGTTACGTTCCGAGTGACCTGCTGTAGGTAGTCTCCAATGGTTACTGCCAAAGTAACAGTGCCAAGTGGAAGTATCCTTGCTCCTCCAAAGCCAACGAGCGGGGCGTTAGTCGGAACTAGCCGTTCTCTTCCAATTCCCATCTGCTGGAAAGCGGGATAGTAAAGGATGTCTGCCGAACTACCGTTGTCTACAAGGACTCGGTGTATGTTGTAGTCTCCTACTTGTATGGTGACGACCAGAGCGTCGTCATGGGGATGATGAAGGCGCCGAGCGTCTCCTTCTGAAAATTCAATGGTGGGATTGTCAATCCGCAACCTTTCAAGTGCGGGACTTGCCATCTAGACGTTCTGAACCGTTCTGAGGTATGTCTTTCGGGCTTTCTTGGATGACCCAATGGTCATGGTTCCTCCCACAATCATCCTTATATCTCCGACAGGTTGCCTAGGGCGATCATTATCTGGCCGAGAGGCTTGATTTTGCGGCGGGTCTACCCTCTCCTTGTTGACGAACCTCTGCAGCCTTCCTTGCCTAATAAGAGCCTCTATTTGCTGTTTCAAGTCGTAGCAATCGGCGGTGTCATGGCCATGATCTTGATGAAAATGGCAGTATTTGTCCCTTGGTCTCCTGTTGGAATCTCCCTTCAGCTTGCCAGGAAAGGCCAAAGTTTCCTCATCTTTAATCTACATTAGTACCTGGTCGATGGGCGCGTTTAGGGGAGTGAAGTTCGTGAATCTTCCTGTAGGCGGTTTGGGTCGTCAATCATCCCGCCGTTCTTTTGTTCTAGCCATTTTTCGTCCCCTGTCCGGTTGTGCATCTTCCTGCCTCTCCCTCTTTCTGGGCTTGTCCTCTCGAGCCAGTAACGCGTCTTCCGCGTTCATATACTTTATCGCCCTGTAAAACACATCGGACATAGTTTTTAGGTCATTCTTATACAGAGAAAATAGGAACTTACCCTTCCGTAGCCCGTTGGTGAACGCTGCCACAAGTATCTTGTCATCGGCCTCATCTATCGAGAGGGATTCCTTGTTGAATCGGTCTAAGTATGATCTTAAGGTCTCGTCCTCTCGCTGCTTGATGTTCAACAAACACGCAGTAGATTTCTTATGCCGGTGACTCCCGATAAAGTGCGATACAAACTGTGCGCCTAATTCCTTAAAAGTGCTGATGGAGTTAGGCGTCAGTCGACTGTACCAGTCCCTCGCAGGTCTTTTCAACGTAGTGAGGAAGGCCCTACACATGATTTCGTCCAGCACGCCCTGAAGATGCATTAGGGTCCTGAAAGATTCCAAGTGATCCAAAGGGTCCTTGGATCTGTCATAGTTCTCGATGTGTGGCATGTGAAACTTTGGAGGGAGAGGGTATGAATTCACGAGTGCTGTGAAGGGCGAATCTGTTCTATGGACTAGGTCGTCCAGGTCGCTCGAGATTCGTTCCCTCAGGGCGCTCATCATCGCGTCCATACGTTCCCTCATCTGCTGCATCTCAGCTGCGATATGAGGCGGTAGTGTGTCCGAGGCAGATGACGGGTTGGTCTCCTACCGCTCTGGTCTAGTCGGGGCGTTACTACCCTCAGGCCCTACCGCGTTCCTCCCATCTGGGCTAGCACCTTCCTGGTCCTCCTCTGGTGCACTTTGGTGCGCGTTCCTTTGTCGTAGTTGCTCTTCTAAATCATGATTCTGTTTGGTGAGGCGCTCGACTGCCGCCGCGAGCGTTTGGACTTGCCTCTCTAGCGTCGTGGCATGCAGTTCTTCGCCTTGATTGTTGGCTGTTGCCATTGATCTGGTGAGTACCATGCAACTTTTTGTTTTAGGAATAGAGCAAAGGCTAGATAGTCTTCGCTATGCTCTCGTCATTTCCCACAGACGACACCAACTGATGATGTCGAAGAAAACACCAGTAAGCTACGAACACTCTCCAGATCGAAGCAACACCTGCGAAGAGAAAAATAGAAGATCAAACAGAGAGTACCAGTGTGGTGCCGACCAAAAACCCTCCAACGATCAAGTTAGAGTCTTAAACAACCCTAGAGTGTCAGAGTTGAGATAACTGTGCGTACCTTTGGGTCATGAGGGTTTTGGGGTATATATAGTGGTATGGAGCCGAAATAAACGCCTTGGTGAAAAAGTACTTTCCTTTTAGAAGAGTAATTTGTGAATCTTTGCATATCGTATAGAGCCATTTTCCTTATAGGAATCTTCTTGACTAAGATCGAACGTGTAGTGCAAGAACTTTCCTTATATTCACGTATGTAGTAGTCAAGATAGGCTAAGAATGAAGGTTGGATTACTTCTTCAGCTTTTACCTGCCAAGGTCGTCAGCCCACGTGTGCCTCCTACACTGTCGTCAGCCTATGTACGTCTCCAAAAAGACCGTCAGCTAAGGACCTTCACAATCAAGGTCGTCAGCCTTGACTTCGTCAGCTTGATACTTCAGTCTAACGTCGCCACGTAAGGGGTGTGGCCTCGAACGTCAAAAGAAGGCGTCCTAATGACAATGGCTGACGGGTTGTATATTCCCGTCAGCCTTCTTAATGTACTGACAGCTTGTAAAAAACGTCACTATCAGTTGGAATCATTCCACAAGCTGAAAATGTTTCTAGGGTCAAGTGTTATCTTCCTCTTGAACTCCAACAAAGCTTGATGATCCGTTTCATTCCCACCAACATAACTAGTGGTGCCAGTACTATCACCAAAAACAGCAAGTGTTTTTACATGCTACAGTACCACGAACAATAGAAGGATCGCTTGGAAGTGAATTGAGCAAAGTAAACTCAGACTCATAGCTGCTACTGGAGATTTTCTTCCTTGCCTTTTCATTTCCATTCTGCGAGTTTTGTGTTGTATTTGACTAATTAAGGTGCCTGTAGGAAATGTTGCAGGAACAAGGTTTTCATGATGACAAAATAGGCGTCTATTCTTTTTTTTTTTTTGAAAGGAAATAGGCGTCTATTCTACAATATAATACACCATTTATGTGGATATGGTTGTTGCCTTGCTTTGACAATATATCAAAAACAAACAAAAAAGAAACGACATCAAAGACGCAAAATTAAAAAATTAAATTAAATTAAGCAAGCGATTGCAGAAAACGTGAAGAGAACGTGGTGATGTCAAGAAGAATCTCAATGGTACTAATATAGGTCAAGTTGCTTTATTCTAATATTGCTTAAGTAGGATTATAGTTGAATTAACTTTCCCATGAAGCCAATTCAATGCCTAGTCACAGACTCACACAATTTAAGCACAATAGCCTTGGACTCATTACTGCAAGTGATCATCCTTTTCCTTTCCTTTTCATTTCCAATGCGATAAGTTTGCCTTTGTGCTTGACAAAATTATTGCATTTATTCAGCAGAAATATTGGTGCACCATGGTCTTGATATTAACAAAAAAAAAAAAAAAAAAAAGTATTTACGTCGCTATTTCTTGTCACCACATACCAAAACAAACAAAAAAGATAGTGTTGTTGCCACGCAACTTGCTTAAATAAGATTAAAGATAATGCTGCCCATGTGCCATTGATTGTTGACATTGGAGACCAAACCTAGCCTACTTGAATTTTTGGTATAATTCTAATTGAATTCCTATTTCTTGTGCTAGTGTCCTTTTGGATTTTTCTTTCAATTTTTTTATTAAAGAAGTTTAACAAAATTAACTTTTCTTTAAAAGAGTAAAACTTAAATACATAGTTGCAATACATTATTTCTACAATTCAATTTAAACACTTTGTCTTTTTAAATTTAATTAACATTGAAAAAGATTATATTATTATTATTATTATTATTATTATTATTATTCTTGTTGTTGTTATTATTGAGACGATAGAATTCCAATCTATGGCATTCACTTTAAAATGATTATTATTTATCATAAAATTAGGACATAAATTAGTTTTTGGTATAGGCATTATTCGAATTGACCCTAGATCTTTTATTCGTAAACAAAATGCTACTTAAGTTTTATCCTTTTAAAAGTAAGCTAATTCTATTGTTTTATCACACATTTAGCAAATAAACTACCAAAAACATATCTTGTCTCATATTTAGCAAATAAGTGAAGTGCTCTTCGGCTTGTTTTTTTGTTACTCTATGTGCGCCGCAACAATTAATATTTGTATGATCTTTTTGGCAGTATTGCACCTTTTTATTTGGTGCAAATTTGTTTAGTAGTTCTCTCTTTGGTTTTTACTTTATGTCAATTTGTATTGGCCGTGATTTGGTTTGGGTTATGGAGAAATCTCTTTGAGGGTCTTAGTTCATTAGTATAAAAGAACCAGAGCATTCCACAGTTATTTTTTAAATACTAAAGTACATTTTTGACACTTAAAGTTTGTGGTTATTTTTATTTTTGCCTTTTATGTTTCAAAATTTTCATTTGCTCCATCATCATGTTGCTCATAAATTGTCAGTGTCACCAAATTATTATTGTTGTACTAGCATTTGAGAAAACTCCTTTTGTTGGAACCTCTCCTTCAAAATCATTGAAGGATAAATTCAGGAACCTTAGGCTAAGCTTCTCCAAGAAATTTGGAATTTGACCAGACAAGTTGTTTTGAGAAAGATCTATACCTTTAATACTTCTCAAAGAACTCAAGGATGTTAGAATCTCACCTTGAAAGTAATTTCCCTCCATGTTAAGGTACTTAAGGCCAGTGCAAAAGCCTAGGCTGCTTGGAATTTCACCATACAACTTGTTCTCAGATATGTCCAAATCAACTAAATGGACAAGATTGCCAACCTTTGATGGTAAAGATCCAACAAAAAAGTTTTGAGCTAAACTAAGCGAAATTGACAGCATAAAAAAAGGTTGGTGTCGAAGTAAGAGAAATAATTGAATGAGTAGTTAAAATGTTAAAATATACCTGGTTATGAGAATATGCAACTCTTTATGTCTATCTAGAATATTGAATTGGTATCATTTCTTAGGGAGTTCACCATAGAGTTGATAATAATATAATCTAATCTAATCAAAGCTCAAATCTCGTATGGAAACAATGCTCTTCTAGTACTGGAGTGGAGGTGTAGGTGACTATATATTGAGGGTCGTTTTGGAAACCCATTATACAAAAGCCCAAGCTCAAAAGAAAGAAAGAAAACAACCTTAAAGTAATTGGGTCAACCAATATTGGGTTTCTCGGCCCATGCCTAAAACCTGTGGCCCCTTCTCTTTATGCCAAGGCCTGTGCACCAAACAGCTTGATGTCTTGGGCCATTATTTATTTGCATTGGTCCTAACTGGGTGAGAAGATTGTAAACCATTATATAATTATTATCTTCTTTTTTTTCTTTTTCTTTTTGGTAATGCTACATGCTTATATCTACAATATTTTCACAACAAATCTTAATGATATGTTATTACTAGTTCTAATTTGGAATCACTACTAAAATTACATTTTTGTCCATCAAATAATAACTTACTATTTAAGATTTATTTGAAATTATTACGAACGTTTCTTCAAGAGTTCAGCATAGAGTTGATAAAAACACAATCTAATTACGCGGAGTGTGTACACTTTGCTCTAGTGCTGAAGTGGAGGTGTAACTGTGTAAGTAGCATTGATTGTTTCACATTCAATAGTGTTCACACTCTTTCACATCATGTTCACATTCTTTCATATCATGTGTAAAATGTAGATATTTGATACGAAAATGGGATATTGTAACATTAAGGAGTGTAAAACAATAATTACTCTTTCGTATGGTGAGAGACAATTGGATAGAGTAAACAAGTCCAAGACTAGCATGCTAGTGACTATAAAGTATAAAAGGGTTAGCAAGTGACTAGAAGATATAATATTAGCTATCATTGATTCTGATACTACAAAGAATAAACAAGTAATTATATATATTCAGGTTTGGATTATTAGAGCTTCATGCTTGTAGAACTTTCCTCTCTAAACATACAACTGAATAGAGTATTTAAAGAAAGCCCAAACAAGATGAAAGAATATGTATATTAGCAAGAAGTTGGGATTATTTATCTTTTTCTTTTTTAGTAAAATTAATATTATTAAAATTTTATTTAGTGTAGGTTGAAACATGACTTCTCATACTGAAACTTTCTTCATAGATTCTTTTTCGAATAGGATTGATCACCTTGACAGCCGGAATTTGGAAACTCTCTTCAGTTCTAACCTGCCCTGCATGGACTTTGGCATTTGTCTGCTGCAGCATAGCCAATTTGGTAATGATTACTCCCTAGGCATTCCTTTTTAAGACAGAAGACCCCCAATCCTCAAGATCAACCCAGCTGGTATGAGGATTTGATATTAGACAAAGTCCCAATATTGCAGTCCAAATCCTTTCTAGAGAATGAGTACTCAAAGAGCAAATGATCTCTATTCTCTATACAGTTTCTGCAGAAAACACTAGAGTTATCAACCATTTCATCATCCATTCTACTGTTGGAAGCTTATTATTCATATCCAGATATATCCATCAAGTCAATTTAATACTAGTCACAATGGAATTGATTTTTGGTATTCTTGGAAATTTTCTGTAGTCGTTTCCTACAAAGAAGAGAGTTGTAAGAATAAACTGAAATAAACTATAGCCTATATGTATGTGTAATTATATTGACGATTTTTTAATCTTAACTTTTGTTTGCCTCCCTTCTTTCCCTTTGAATTTGACTCATACTTAGCTTTGGCCAAAGCTGGACTGCTGGAGTACTGATTAGATGTTGGGCACCCTCCATACTAGAAAGGCTTGGACTGCATTTACATTACATATACAAAGACTCATTTATCTTTACCCATCAAATATGAATGCCCGTGAAAAAGAACTATTCTTTGATGAGATTCAAAATCAGGTTACTGATCCATTGCTATCTGCAGAAAAATTATCATGATTTTCACATGTTATGGATACAGAATATGGTTTGCACAAATTTTCAGATATTACTATGTAAAACAAACTAAAACTACATAGGAGCAAGATACGATATCATATGTACATACAGTTGTAAGAAAGCCATAAGTCAGTTTGCAGGGTTCACAGAAAGGTCATGATTTAGACACACTGAAGCATATCTGAGACCATGGGTACCTGTACCTGTCGGATTGCCGAGTACTTAATGGGAATTTTTTAACAAAATCAACCAAAAGTGTAGTTTAGGAAAACATAATCTAGCCAACACCTTCGCTGTTTTCCTTTCCTGCCAACATACCTCTTAGGTTTGTAGGCACTCAGTCTGTCAGGCGTGAGTCTGAATCTCTCCCTCGTGAAGGATATTATCAGAATGGACTTCAAACAAGAACATTACAGCTCTTGAAGTTTATACAACCCATGCCATTAGAGCATCCGCAGTGAATGTTGGATATGGTGTATCTAAGCCCTTTTACAATTGAAGTCTAAAAGAAGCCCAAAAAAAGCCACTCCAACGATGCTAGTAAAATGAGAGAATTGCAAAAAAATTTGCAATTGTGTTACAGTATGATTCTAAATGTAGAATCACACTGTGGCTCAATTGTAAAAATTATATTAATATTTAATTTGTAAAATATCATTCCTTCTTCCACGGTCTCTCGTCTCTCTCCATCGCTGAGACTCAAACTCACGCCAACCCTCTCTCTTCTCTCTCATTCCCTCTCTCTCTCTCTCACCATCTCTACCGATTCATCTACCCATCTCCAAATCCCTTTAATCTCAGGCCTTTCTCTCTCAGTCAGTCTCTCATTTCTAGGTTTTTTTTTGTGGTTTCTAGCGGTGGAGATCGTCGAGCGATATGGGTTTCTAGCAGTGAAGATCGGTGAGTTGTGTGAGTTCCTAGTGGTGGTGGGTTTGTGACTAATGTGGGCGTGGGTCAGGTGGTGTAGCGGCAGCAACGGCGGCATGGGTCGGTGGTGGGTTTTTTGTTTTGATTTTGGGTTTTGGATTTTGGATTTTGATTTGGATAAGAGATCGGTGAGTGATTTGTTATGGATTTTGGATTTTGATTTTGATTGGAGATCGGTGAGTAATTTGCTAGAGGTTGCTTACCTAGTGCTTGTTTGATCGGAGATCGGAGGTCTGGTGCTTGTTTGATTTGGGTGATTTTTTGTTGTGATTTGCATGTTGTGATTTGCTGGGTATGGGTTTGCAAGAGGTTGAGGCCAGTGCCAGAGTTGAGGCTGGTGCTAGAGGTTGAGGGAGAAAGAGAGGAAAAGAAAGAGAAAAAGAGAAAGAGAAATAGTAAAAAAAAAAAAAGGATTAAAAAAGAATATTTAAATAAAATGGGAAAAAAAAATAGAGATTTAGGATGTTGGAGTATTGTAAAATGGTATGGTATAATTGATAAAATAGTTTTTTGGATAGTAAAATAGGATAAAATTAGAAAAAATGAATGTTGATGCTCTTATACTTGAAAACTAGGATTTTAAAGCAAGCCACACCAATTTTTACCTAATTGACTACATATCCGTGTACTTCTCAATACTTTAAAAGCCACAATCTTCCAACTGAGCAAATTTAGATTCTCCTATATAGTTGGGCTCTTTCTTATATCAATATATATATATATATAGACAGAAAATGTGGACTTGAATGAAGAGGGCTTCATTTGCAGGTCCAAACCAAACAATATGCTGGACTACTCTCTTCAAACCGATTCCACTCAAATGGCTGTGTTTCACATATTCTTTGGTAATAATGCATAAGAAAACATCAATAAACAAATTCTTCTTCCACCAGTAAGCCAATCATGTGGCATCTCATGGACATGATAATTCTTTTTCGAACTAACATTAGTTAAATATTCTTAGCAAGAAATAACAAAAAGATTCTTAAACATGTACAACATCTAACAACCCAGAACTATAGAAATATCAATGTTATGAATACCGTTTCGAAATCCATTTCGGTTTGTCTATTGGAACAGAATATTTCAGTATCGGCCTATTCTGGCGTAACATTTCATACTGTTTCGGCTTATAGCTATTTTTATAAATAATTATATATATATATATTTGTATGTATTATTGATAATAATAAAATATATGAATTATTAAGGGTTTTAAAGGTTTTTTCTTTGTTGGTAAAAAGGATTTTAAAGTTATAACTTGTAAGTACATATTTAAACTAATTTGTAATTTTTAAACCCAAATGCCAGTTCAATTATTTATAGAATATAATAAGAGTAATAGTATGAAAAAAAAAAAAAAAAAAAAAAACCTAGATGTTAATGTTAGTCACATGGAGGTGACAGTAAATCAATAGATGGTTTAACTTATCGTTTCTTACTAATATATATTAGTGTTATTATCTAGTCATTAATAAAATAAATATTTACTAATTACTATTATAGAGACAAGTGATATAAAATAAATGAATGCATTTAATATAGTGGTTTAAAAAGAAGTTCATAAAGGGAATTAGATTGGTTATTTTTAAAAATATTCAAATTTGAGATTCTTTTTGTGAATAAATGAATGTGTTGGGATACTTTGAAATTAGAAGCTCCACTCCCACCAAGTACCAACTTCCCACGTGCATTGGATTCATAAATATCTAGATATCACATTCCAAAGCCTTTTTATTCAAAGCCTCATAAAAGTCTCACACTTTCTTTTTTTCTCTCTGGAAGTAGCAGAGACACAAGCTTGAAGAAGTGGGTTTTAATGGCAGCACTTGAGCTTTGTCCATGACTTGAGCTTCTTCTTCTTCTTCTTCTTCTTCAATCTTTGTGAACTGTGAAGTGTGAAGCAAACCCAAGACACATACCAACCAAATCTTTAGTTTCGGCCGGTATTTGCTGAAACACACCGGAATGACCAAAATGCCCTAGAACTAGCCAAATTTTGACCCGAGGTGGAACAAAGGGTATTCCAGTTTCGGATTATATACTGGTACGAGAAATTCCATCCATTCTGGCCGGAACAGAACGGAATTCATAACATTGATATGTATATAGTGGCATAAAATTTTGGTGGACAAACGAGATTTAAAAAGAATGAGAAAATATTTAAGTTTTGTAGGAGGCACAACATAAAAATGAAGAATCTAATAATAAAAATAAATAAACGTGTTAGGTTCTAAAAGTTTAGAACAATTGGCAAATTTTAACACAAACTTGTCTAGATATAGATCCTAGAGTCTATAGGTATTATTAGACAATACTCAAGGTGATTCAAGTCAAGATTCAAGAACATACAAGCTACAAAAGAAGAATTCGAGAATTTGCCTGGTTCGATCGATCGAATGACAGGCTTGACCGATCGAAAGTCGCAGAACAACAATTTATGCAGAATTCTATTTCAGCCCAAACTCTACTTAAACGGATTAGGATTTCAAATCTACTTCTCCTAGTATATAAAGGAAACCCTAAGCAAGTTTTATAAGGCTTTTTAGAAAAAGAAGAGTGTGCCTCTTTTGTATCTAAGGTTTTGTGCTCAAAAAACTCTCTCATATCTTCTACAGGTATTATTCCTTGAAGAATCTCAAGATCCGGTGTTGTAGAAGTTGCTACATTCTCTAGTCATCAAAGGTGCTATTGATCTAAACTTTAAAGGGTGGTCTTGGAGTCACAAGCAAGAGATTTTGTGTTGATAAACCTTTGAGTAGAGTCACAAAGTCACAAGTGTGGGTACTTGTGTACCAATAGAATGTTAGTGCTCTAAGTTTTATTGCACAAACTTCAATTCTTTCATAGTAGATTTGCTTTTTACCTTGAGGATAGTTAGGTTAAATCCTCTCCAAGTTTTTTACCGGTTTGATTTTCCAAGGTCATCATATCATGGTCTCATGCATCATTTACGTTTGGCAGTCATACTTCTCATTGTTTTCACACATAACATGCATACACTTCGCTAAATTGGGTACTCAACTTGATTTAAAAATTGATTGATTAATTTTTAAGTTATGTACTTTTTAGTATGTGCTATTTTTATATGTGAACTGCAGAAAATATTTTTCTTAAGAGATATGATGGATAATCAATGTGCAAATATTTTCTCTTAAACACATTGCATGCATATATTTATGGGTCACATAGTGTCAAGTTTGCATTTATTGAAAGAGGGAATATTTTTTTTAAGTGTATCATCAACTTATGTTTCTTTTAGTTTTTCCCCACCTCCAAATTTCCCCCAAAACTGTTTTTCCCAAAACATGTTTTGTTTTTCCTATTATTATAGGGGGAGAAAAGTTTCTTTAACCTTTGTTGTTCTTAGAGGGAGTTTTTGCTCTTCGTAGGGAGAGTTGCCTCTATTCTCTATAGAGCTAGATTTATTTGTTTCCTTGATTCTCTATTTTCTCTTGACTTTTGTTGCGTATGTTTTCTGTTTACTCTTTGTTTGATTTGTCTTTGTCAATACGTGACAAAAAGGGGGGGAGAAATAGATGAAATATGGGAATCCTGTTTGTTTTGTTTAAGGGGAGTTGAAATTGTTTTTGAAAGGGTGAGAAAATAAAAAATTTTGATGTATCTAACTTAGGAGGAGAGTTAGTTTGCATATTTTTTATTTGCTCTAGTTTGATTATTTATTGTTTATATGTCTTTCTTTCCACACAAGCGGTGATGTGTTTTTTGGAGTATTTTTAGGAAAGATAGGTACATTCTGATCAAGACCTTCTACCTCTTATTGTAACTTCTAGGTTAGGAGTCTTTGATTGGGATTTGTAATGTGATTGAGCATTTTATTGTATTGGGTTGTTCTTGTATTAGAGCATTTCATTTTGTATGTAAGTTCTATCACAAATCGCCAAAGGGGGAGATTGTTAGATTCTAAAAGTTTAGAACAATTGACAAATCGTGAACACAAACTTGTCTACATATAGATCCTAGAGTTTATAGTTATTATTAGACAATGCTCAAGGTGATTCAAGTTAAGATTCAAGAACATAAAGGCTGCAAAAGAAGAATTCGAGAATCTGCATGGTTCAATCAATCAAAGGATGGCTCGACTGATCAAAAGTTGCAGAACAACAATTTATGCTGAATTCTATTTCAGCCTAAACTCTGCTTAAACGGATTAGGGTTTCAGATCTACTTCTCCTAGTATATAAAGAAACCCTAAACACATTTTTATAAGGCTTTTTAGAGAGAGAAGAGTGTGCCTCTTTTGTATCTAGAGGTTTGTACCCAAAAAGCTCTCTCATATCTTCTACTGGTGTTATTCTTTGAAGAATCTCAAGATCTAGTGTTGTAGAAGTTGCTGCCTTCTCTAGTCATCAAAGGTGCTAATGATCTAAACTTTAAAGGGTGGTCTTGGAGTCACAAACATGAGAGTTTGTGTTAATAAACCTTTGAGTGGAGTCACAAAATCATAAGTGTGGGTGCTTATGTTGCAAAAGTCTTGGAAAGAAATAGTTCGTGGACTCAGAGCTATCATGAGGTCATGGTAGTAAATTTTCTACTCGAGGTAGCAATAGAATGTTAGTGCTTTAAGTTCTATTGTACAAACTTCAATTCTTTCATAGTAGATTTGTTTTTTTATCTTGAAGATAGTTAGGTTAAATCCTCCCCAGGTTTTTTACCGGTTTGGTTTTCTAGGGTCATCATATCGTGGTCTTATTTATATTTCCGATGCTTTACATTATATGATTTTATTGTGTTAAACTAGATTTGAATAATAAACCTAATAATCAACTTGGTTAATTAATTAGGTTAAACAATCTAATTTACAGAGATCTAAAAACTTAACAAAAGGAACCAAAAGACCTCATGATGCTAGCCAATGCATATCCAATATAAATGTAAATGACAACTATTTAGGCTCCTTTGCATCAAAAATACACATATTGTGCTTCTTCATTGCTAATCCCAATAAGTCTACTTCGGAATACATAACATGAGAACCCCAAGAGATTGTTCAATGTTTCCATTTTTTTTTTCTCTACTAGTCGCAAACCCACGTGAAGTGTGGAAATATATAATTATTTTGTAATATGGTATAATATATAATTTATTCTCTAAAAATTATTGAAAATAATTTGTTCTCCTTAAAAATTGAACTATTTTTAAAAGTATTATCTAGATCAATGATCCTAAACCCAGTAAGAACAAAATTTCACATTTAACTTTATCAAAATCAGATAAAAATTAAACCCCTAATCATGTTTTGAGATATTCTATTTCCTCGTGACCATATTTTTGAGGTAGATTTTTTTATTTTCTATTGGATTGCAAGATCAAATTGTTACGTGCTGCACATAATAAGAAAAAGTGTACTAAACATAATATTTGTCGAAACCAAACAGAAATTGAGAAAGGTCATACTACAACAACAACAACAACAACAACAACAAAACTATTGAGTTAAAAAATATAAAAGCAGTAATTGGAGTATAATTACAGTGTATACTATATTATTGTTTCAAAACTATCAAAGGCAAATACATTAAACTTTAGTTTTCTTTTCTTCTTTTTTTTTTTACATAGAGTTAAACAAATGTCAGATGTAATAAACTAAAATGTCAAAGATAAACAAATTATACGGGTAAAATACAAATATAAAATTAAAATTGTACAACATGAATATGAAGTAAGAAGTTGTTGTAGAGATTTCTAATTCTAGATAACCATTCTCATAACCAACAAACGAATCCTAACCACCCATAGCCCCAAAGTGATCACATTGTCAGCAACCCACAAAAAAACATTTCATCCACAAACTTTAGAAATCCAATGGAAAAGCCAAAGTTGGGGGAAAAGAAAAAATAAGGAGGGAAAGAACACGCCTCAGAGGGACTTTCCAAATCTAATGCCACTTTGACAACTTTTGCAAATGTAGAGAGAGAAACTGGAAGTTTAGAGTATGTTTGGTAACTATTTTTTCCCCTTATTTTCTGTTTTCAAAAATGATTTTCTTTTTTTGAAAATAAAAAACTTGTTTGGCAACTCAAAATTGACAAAAACCAAAAACTGTTTTAAAAACTCAATTTGTGAAGAAAACTGAAAACATTCAAAAGACTGTTTTCAGTTTCTAAATATAAAAAATCAATGAAAATACACATTTAATTTAATAAATTTATCTTATTTAATGAGTTAGCATTAGAGTTCAAATCCTAGCAACAACATATTTTAGCATTTTCTATTTTTTTCTTCAAAAAACTATTGTTTTAATTTAAATTAACCAAACATATTTTTTATTTCAAAAATACAAGAAATTTATTTTTTCTTTATATTCCCAAAAACAAGTTTTTGAAAATAGAAAACGAAAACTGTTACCAAACATAACCTTATAGTGTTAAAAATAACGTAACTAATCACAAGAGTGGCAATTGAAGGGTTTAAACTTCAAAAGAGCGAAACAGTTTTGAAGGGGGAAATGAAGAGTTGAGAATTGAAAGAAGAGTACCCTTTCCTTTTTTTAAACCAGTCTTAATTATCACCTAGATCATTGCAAAGAAAACAATTTTTGTTTTATTGTTCACTTGAAACCAATCTGAAATTCTTTTTATAAATTAATTCTTTTGTTTTCTATCTCAAAAGCAGATATGAAATTCTTTTTATAAATTCATTCTTTTGTTTTCTATCTCAAAAATAGATGTGAAATTCTTTTCATAAAATTCATTCTTTTGTCTCCTGTCCCAAAAACATATCTAAAATTCTTTTCATAAAATTCGTTCTTTTATTTTCTATCTCAAAAACAAATTTGAAATTCTTTTTATGAAATTCATTTTTTTTTTCTATCTCAAAAACATATCTGAAATTATTTTTATAAAACTCATTCTTTCTTGCATCGTAAAACCAAATCTATATTTTCTATTAAAAATATAATTCATAGTTTTTCATCATAAAATCAAATCTGGGATTTTCTATCATGAAGTCATGGTATTCTCATTTCTCATAACAAAATAAAAATAAAATGTTTTTCTTTTTTTGCGTGGTGCAAGGTGTAAATCTAGGATTTTTGAATGACATTTAATTATAGATCTAGGAAAACTAACACAACATATTGCATTTCATAATTTGTTGCATGTCATTGGTCAATATATAAGTGTTCATTGATGCAAATATTTTTTTATCATTTTATTTACAACAATAAATAATTTTAATGAATATTTTTTGTTGTTGATATAATTAGGAGAAAAATCATATTATAATATGTCATATTTTGTGTTGTTTTCAGGTTTTAGTTTATTTGGAAAACAATAGGATATAGTTTATTTGGAAAACAATAGGATATAGTCTAGACAATATATTGTCTAGACTATAATTGACGAAATGATCTTTGTGCAGTATCCTTTCACAGTTTCTTAATATTTTGTTTAACAAATTAGTAGAAAATTATTATGTCTTTGTTATATAATGTTCTTAGATATTTGAGTTGAAAGCTCAAATTAGTGTGAAAACACTAATGCTTGTTTAGATCTCCGATATTAAATTACGGTTTAATTGCTTTTACTCTAACTTATCTAAGTGCGGAACAAAAGTAAATGAAGCATAATCACTGGAACTATTCTCTAAGCCATTAGCAAGCAAGCAACAATAAATATAAAACTTAAATAGTAAGGGAAGAGATATTCAAACACAAGATAACACCAAGATGTGTTATCGAAGAGGAAACCAAAGAACTCGGCGAAAAACCTCTCCGCGACTCTCCAAGTCAAAATTGATCCACTAGTGAATAAGTTGGAGTACACGAATAACAAAAGACCCTCCAAGCTCCTGCTATCAACAGACTTCTCGGAGTCTTGTCTTCACTAGCTTTTCAGATTCTACAATACTGCCTAATTGCATCCGCCAAGCCTCACTAGCTTCTTTTGGCAAAGCCCAAATGCTTCTCAAACTCCAAAACACTCTCTACACGTTGAATAGGTGTGGGTAGTGTTTTGGTACAAATCTCCTCTCAATGTATAATAATGGAAGAGAGAAGAAGAAGAGACAACAATGATTTCTCACTAAAGGATGAGTAGTTCTCTCTTTAAAAGGTAAGTGTGTTATGTTGTAGAAACCTATCTAGGGTTTTCTCTCTCAATTGCCTCTTTTACTTTTGTGGATAATGAGGGTATATATAGTATAGGTGAAGGGTAAGAAAGTCACACTTAAAATCTTCCAAACAGAGAATTTCGCGAGTACCTCGCAAGATGACCTGTCTCGTGAAGTACTCGGGAAATACAACCTAGTACTTGATTCTTCAGCTTCCAGCATATGCTTTTCACGTGGCCTTTTCGTGGGAACTTTTACTCGTGAGCTTCTTGCAAGCTAGTCACGAAACTACACTGATCTTTATTTCATGCTCGATTCTTTACCAACTTAATACTAAATCCAATACAATAAAATCCCACAAAATACAAGGAACAAAATTAATGCAATTATAAAATTTTTTGTCATGGAATAAAGCCAACATAAAACATAGTTGTAAATCACAACTTTACATGAGTAATTTTTTTTTAGTGTTTATGAATATCATTATCTCATTTGTTTATTGTTTGATATTTAAAAAAAAAAAAACAAATTCAATTTTGTGTTTAAAATTATTTATTTATCTATTTATTTTTCACATGTTGGATTAGAAGTTAAATTAGATTAGATTATAACCCACACTTTTGCTTGAAACGACAGCATATTTCTATTGCATTACTTCAAAGCCTTATTAAAAATTTCTAATTTGATTATGCATTGGATATTTTGATTGATTACATCATATTTGCTATGTTTTACATATTTAGGAGAAGGAGGTTTACTTTGATGTGAGTTTTATTTTTCCCTTTCTTTTTTATTTTGAATTGTATGTTTGTTGATTTTTATTAATTTTCTAGATACGTTTCTCGATGTTTTTTATTGTACAGTAGAAAAATTTGAGTTTGAGAAAGTTTGTTTAAACCTAAAAGACTAATTTCAAAATTTTATATACTTTTTAATGATACACAAAATGTTATAAATAATTTTTATTAAAAAATTAATATTTTTGCTAACTTACCATTTGAATTCTTGAGAAAAATTGTATTGTTTTCATTTTGGTACAACATAAATTATATATTCCATTTCTGATTTTCCCTATAATAAATGAAAATATGATTATGAAATACATTTCTATTTATTAAATTAGGCTAAATCATGAAAAATAAATTTAATGAGATCACCCTAAAAATATTATCACACGCAAAGCGCGAGTTGGAGACGTTTTTCAATAATTGGGCATCTCGACCTTGTCTTTAGTTTCTCAGCTGCATGTGTGAAGACCATATCATGTGCTTGTTATAGATGGTCAATAAGAGTTTGTGCCCTTGAATTTTGAAAACCTACAATAAACTAGACATGGTAAAACGGGTTAGAATTTGCTAACTTAATCCGACCCAATCCAAAATTTCTTGACTCGATGTAAAAACGAGCTGACTTGTGACCCAACCCATGACTCAAACCATTTTTTAAAACTTTTTAAATAATGATAATAAAATTAAGACAATATTGGTTTAATTGTTTGTTGTGAGTTTTAAGGAAACAATTGAGACTTTTACATAACTACATGCAAATGAATTAAAAATGAATGGTTGAGGCATTCTGTAAAAAAAATTAGATATCAAATAAAAAAAATACATACCAAGATAATTTGGTTATAGTAAAGTTAATTAAAAACATATATTTAAAATTATAGACATGTATGAGAAACATTCATCAGAGCAAAAAAAGTGAAGCCAAAGTATCATTGAAATCAACATAAAATGAATGCTTAGGCTTATTTTTTAACAATTCATGTCTAAAATAAATAGCTTTTCAAAATAAATTATGATATTTCCTAGAGTATTTATTGCTTAACAATGACACGATGTTCATAAAAGAAACCATGTATAAATAAGTAAATTATCAAACTTTCATTTTTATTCTCAAATTAAAATAGAGTGCCACCCACAATTGATAATATATTATAAAATTAGTTTTCAAGATTGTAAATTTCTTATATGTTTTTATTCTTTGTCAAATTAGTTATCCAATAAGACATTTGTAATTTTGTTTTATGTTTTGGGACGTTGATGTGTAACGATAAAACTTGTGTATTTGTTTTACTTATTCTTTGTGCTATTTTGTTTTGGTTAGAAATGTTGGGATCTATATAATTTTAAAATTATTAAACAAGTATTAATTTATGTAGTTGAACTCATTCTTGATATGAGTGTTGAATTCAAGGTAATGTATTTTACATCAAGTAATTTGCTGCGTGACTTTCCAAATGAAAAATACTTTTTTTTTAAAATAATAATTTTCCTGTGAAAAATACAAGTCAACCCGACTCGACCGCAACTTGATTGATTCGACCCAACCTACCCTTTTGCCATGTCTACAATAAACCCCTCTAATTTGAAGTTTTGTGTTAAGGACATATTTTATATAATTGGCTAATCCTTTGACAAAATGCAGTTTACTTGTAATTTGGTAAATCTAGGATGGGTTTAGTACTTCAAGAAATAAGAGTTCAAATTAAGTATTAAAACTATGAAGATTGGACTAAGAAACATATGAAGAATAGCTATTCATTAAAACTCGATAGATACCGCAATAGAAATAATATCTATCGAGATTTAAGAACGTAGCTCGACAAAAGCTAAATCTGTCAAGACTTACAAAATCAAAATTTTCATATCTAGCCCATGCTTGTATATTTGTGTAGAATTTCTTTTCTCACAACTCTAGACATATATAAGACTTATTTTAAAGACCGTCACATAAGGAGAACACATGCAGAAAGTGACCTAGTGCCTTTTTCTCTCTACAAGAAGTTACTGTGTCTTTTGCACCTTAGGGTGTTGTAACCAAGCACTTCTTGATCTTCATTGTTGATGAAGTGAAAAACTTTGCAGTTGACATCTTCAAATTACTAGAGTCAGTCACATACTGAAATCTGTGCAAAGGGCGGCATTCATATATTAAAAAGTTCAGAGATTCTGAAGCAATAGAAGGTTTCTACTGTAAGTTTATCTACGGAGATTGTAGAGTCTAGGGACAAAGGTTTTGTATTAGATCTGAAACTTCTCTTTATAATAGTGAATTGTTTTTTACCGTGAAACTAGTTTGTTTCATTGATTTTCCTAAGTTATCATATCTTGTCTTATTTACTTTTCCGCTGTGCATGATTTTGACAGGATATTGATGTTTTTTTTAACAAGGTTTATTCATAATAAATCTAATTAACAACTTGGATTTAAAACTTGTTAATTTTATCAACCGAAGTCTATATTTCCCAACATTTTGAACTACAATGTAACATCTTTTTAGGATCAAAATTGATGTAAAATGACAAAATTACCCTTCTCTTTTGTTTGGTCTCTCTCACAAATTAAGAGTTTAAGACCATTTTTTTTAAACCGAGACCAGACCAGTCAGTTCGACTGGGTTAATTAGGAATCGGTCCAAGGACCGGTTCTATAAGAACCCGTTTCATCCATGTCATTATTTTGTTAAAAATTGATGAAAATATGTTGTTGGCAAGACTTGAACCTGCTCTTAGTAAGTGAAATAACATGTCCAACATGCAAATTATTGGGCCATGCACATCTTGTTGATCAGGAATGAAAATTTAATAAATATAAACCAATTTAAGTATCGAATATATTCAAAAATTAAATGACACATCACAGTTTGACCTCGGTGAATCTCGGTTTGACCTCAAAAACCTTGAATGTCTCCCTTTCTCAGTTCATTAAATGGTCTGGGTTTCAAAACCATGATTAAGACAAGAAAGTGGGTAATATTTTCGTTTTCTATCATTTTGTCAATTATTTATAAGAAAAATATGACGTTAAAATTTAATTGAAACTATGAGAATTTCAAATTATATTCTGCCCCCCTTTATTTTTTTAGCCCTCGATGTGCTAAAACAATGCTGCTTTTTCTTTTCTTTTCTTTTTTAGGAACCAATCAATGCTACTTTAGCACCCTACAATGCTATTTTTGCTATTTTAACACACTATTTCATTATTCACCATATTTTTTATCTTTTACTTTAGCACTTCACCCATTAAAATAAGTTAAAATAACTCTTACAATTTATAAAATAAGTAAATAAACTAAAATAAAATTTTAATTTTTTTTTTCTTTAAAACCTCACCACACACTAGTCTATTATTATTATGATTATTATTATTATTATTATTATTATTATTATTATTATTGAGATGATAGAATTCCAACCTATGAAATCCGCTTTAAGATTATTATTATCTATATCTATATCTATATATATCTAAAAGCTGAAGCGTAGCATTTATTGTTGCTACACTTCAGTTGAGCCACATCAACTCCACATCATTATCTTTTTTCTTTCCAACTTTTCTATAATTGTTTTTAACATTTATTTTTTTAAATATTTACACTTCTCCAATCTTTCTCCTTTCCTTACCTTTTTATCTCCTCACTACTTCTCTAACCTTTCTCCGTCTCTTATTTTTTCATCCCCCAATTACCCTCTACATTAATATCATTCTTCTTATTTCCCTTCATCTTCATTTATTTTTATCTCTTCTTATTCACACCCTCTTACTATAAATTTGTCACTACCTCTTCCATTCTATGCATAGTTTTCCCTCACAAAAAAAAAAGATTCTCTCTCTCTCTCTCTCTCTCTCTCTCTCTCTCTCTCTCTCTCTCTCTCTCTCTCTCTCAATTTTTTCATGGATTTTTTTTATTTTTCTTGCATCTCTACTTTAGGTTGATAATTTTTTATATTCTTTTAAACTCTACTTTGGGTTAATGTGATTCAGTTTTGTTTTTTTTTTTGGACTCTTTGATTGTCAAATTTTAGCCTATTGCGTTATAAAAATTAAATATAGCCTATAAAAATATAATATTATTCTATTACATAGTATGATTTAGATAATTTGGTATTTATTACAATTTGATATTTATTCTATTACATAGCATGATTTTTTATAGTGCTCAATTTAGATGTTAAACTATGAGACTTTACTAATTTTTATTTATTTTTTAATCATTTGTCGTGGACAAAGTATTCTTAATAGTTGTATTAGAAATACTTTATAATATCATTTATTTAGAGAAAAGCAAAGGTTAGTCAAATGAAAGTAATTCGGATGGGTGACAAATTTTAGCTTTTGCAATTTTATTTTTATTTTTATTTTTATTTTTATTTTATAACAATGCATATATAGAAAATTAATTCTTAGATTTCATTAATAATTGTTTATAAAATAATGTGTTTTTGGTGGAAAAAATTACATATTTTGCAAAGAAAATAACCTTAATAGATTATCAACAACAATTCATTTTTTAGATTTCCTAATTAGTCCAATTAATCATTGTTATGTTTTATTACTTTTTAATTACGTTTTTCGGTGTTTTGGATTATAGGTAGAGAAAATAAGGTTTGAGAAAATTTGTCTAAAACTAAAAGAATAATTTTCAAATTTTATATTCTTTTTAATGATTCACAAAATGTTATAAATAACTTTTATTAAAAATGAATATTTTTGTTGACTTGCCTTTTGAATTTCTGGAAAAAATTATATTATTTTGATTTTGGTACAACAAAATTTATATTTATGATTTATAATTGTTCCTATATTACATTTATGATTGTAACTATAGATTAGGAAATACATTACTCATTATTAAATTAGTTTAAATTGTAAAAAAAATAATAATAATAAAACTACCATAATAATAATTATCACACGCAACGTGCGAGTTCGTGGCAGTTTATTATAAAGCCAAGACATAAATTAGTTTTGATATAGGCATGATTTAAACCCTAGATCTCTTATTCAATAACAAGAGACTACTTAAGGTTTATCCTTTTTTTTATTGTGAGTTCCAGTTAGCTCAACTAGTAAAGTCTCTGATAGTTGAATAAGAGATCTGTGATTCAATCCCCAACTACACCAAAAATTGATTATTTTATCCTTTTAAAAGTAAGCTAATTCTTATTGTTTTATCAAACATTTAGCAAATAAACTAACGAAAATATATCTTGGATCATATTTAGCAAATAAGCAAAGAGGTGTTCAAAGGAGTTATTTAGACAGGATCTATACTTGTAACCTGAATAGACGGCCAACTTCACCAATGCCTCCAATGGTGTTGTTTGCCGGCATGATTTCCCTAATGAAGCTGATTTTGCCTATGTATGGAGACTGTTAGGTTCTAAGACCTTAGGGACTAATGTATTAAAACTTCAATGTGTATTGTGTTGACAAACCGTAATCAAAACATTTAGTCTAGGCTTAGACTTGCTCAAAGTTTGGTTTAATGTAAGTTTGGAATTGAGTAGTTTTGCAGGAAATTACTGTTCTATTTATGCACGGCTCGATCGATCGAGAATCGTGCATCAGGAATTTTCTACAAAATTTTAAGTCGGCCCAAACACTATTCAAGCTCATTAAGGATTAGAGTTTCAGATCTACTTCTCCCACTATATAAAAGAAACCCTAAGCACGTTTTTAAAGGCTTCTAAGAGAGAGAAGAGTGTGCCTCTTTTTATTTTTAGGGTTTGTACCCAAAAGCTCTCTAGAGTCTTTGTTGTTCACATTGCTGTTTATGTGAATCTCTTGTGAAATCTAAGAGGTGCTTGCCTTCACACAAGCTTGGGATTATCAAGAAAGAGATTACTTCAAGACCTTGATGATCGTTTAGTTGTTGTCATAAGAGCTAAAAGATAAACAAGCGGGAGCGCTTGTACTTGCTGGAGAATCCAAGAAAGAAAGAGTACGTGATTTCGAAACTTGCACGTGGTCATGTTAGTAAGTTCTACTGGTGGGCAGCAATAGGATGTTAGTGGTCTAAGTTGCTATTGTACAATTTCGATTCTTTCATAGTGGATTCAGGCTTACCTTGAGGATGGGTAGGTTAAATCATCCCCAGGTTTTTTACCGGTTTGGTTTTCCTGGGTGGTCATATCTTTGTGTTTTTATATTCCGCACTTTACATTGATATGATTATATAATTGTGTTAACCTAGATCTAAAATTTGGACTAAAAAATAACTTGGCTTGTTAACTAGGTTAATCTAATTGTGTTTTAAGGGGTCTAAATAAACTCTACAAAGACAAGGAACCAACCAATTCTCTATAGTAAAGATCTAATTTTGCTACTCTCCTATGTTAGCGGCCTCACGTAACACCTTCCCACTCAAAGAAGTGGAAGGAGTTATTCCGCGAGCTCAAAACGTTTGTTGGGTCATGTCTGATCTTTCTTTTGAAGGCCAACAAAGCCATGATCAGTCTCATTATCACCAAAATAATTGGAAGTCCCAGTCCCAGTTCTGTCAACAAAAACAACAGGAGTCAATTTTACATGCAGCAATACAATGAATAAGAGAAGAGTGGCTTGGAAGTGAATTGAGCTCAATAGTCTCAGACTCATTGCTGCCAATGAAGATCTTCTTCCTTGCCTTTTCATTTACAATGTTCAAAATTTGGGTTGTGCTTAGCAAAACAAGACGTCCATTCAGTCGGAATGTTGGAGCACCACCAGGATGTTGATGATGAGTAACTATACTAGACTAGGAAAGTGAGGTGGGTCGACTGGAATCGGCCTATAATAGAGAGAGAATCTTTTAAGCAGATTTTTTTGGTGTCTATGTTATTACTTATTGTTATGCTGTATTTTAGTCTCTTCAAAATTATAGGATTGTAATACCGTAATTTTAGGCAATTTTTTTCAGGGAAATTATATATACTACATCAGCAAGAATTTGGGCTTGCACACAAGGTGGAGCTTCCTCCAACCAATACATTAGACTGGATACACGTTGTGCATAAATAGGCAACTTATGGGCCACTTTTATTTTCATCTCTTTTGACCCGCTCATCAAATTGATACAGCGGAGTTAGTTTCTATCCATGTCTATCAATTGCTGCTGTCATGAAAGTCCCTTTGTGGAAAATATTTGGCCTTCAAAATCCTATAAGCAGAAGATTGTTCATGATGTATCAACGGCCATCCTTTCATTAATAGAGGCAGAAGTCTTCTTCTTGCTTCAACCTATGATGGATGGCAATCCCAAGTATTTCTCATGTTGTCTGATGACCTTTACTCCTCATTTGAGACTTGATCTGCTGCTGAATTTTCATGGCCTAGAATTTGTCGACTATAGTCAAGAGGTATGCTTTTGAGTTTTGAGATTTGATGAACCTGTATATGGAATACCTATTTATTAATTAAAAAGCTAATAGAAAAGGAGTCCAAATCTTTTATCCCACTCTTCCTACTCCACTATATACTCCACAAATAAAAACATGTCACGTATCCATATAATTTATTAAATGCTAAATTTATGCCTCCTATTATTTCAATTTCTTAAAATAAATAAATAAATAACCCATCATATTTAGGTAATTGAAATAATAGAGAGCATAAATTTAGCATTTAATAAATTACATGGACATGTGGTATGTTTTTATTTGTGGAGTATATAGAGCAAGAAAAGTGGAACAGTTGAACTTAAGAGAAGACTCTGTGCTATTTGATGCAACTATTTGATGCAACCAGAACTATTTAGTATTTACTAAGACAGGTCTAAGAAGACAAAGGAAAAGAGATGTTCTAAGAAAAATGGAGATTTAAGTCCACACCCTTGTGGTGGGGTTCAGAAACACCAGATCATCTATGCTTAAAATAAGATGATGATGATGATGATGATTATGATTGTTATGAGAGAAACTTTTGTAACAACTGAGCCTGATTGATGTATCCTAGACAACAAAGTAGCAAGATGGAACATACATACAACACATCCAAAAAAAAAAAAAACAGATGGAACATACAAGAAACAAATATATTAACCAGCTGGCAAATCTCCTTTCAGACTAGTTTGAAAGAATAAAAGCTTGTTAACATGTCACAACCACATTAGGAAGCATGCAATTGCAGTTGCCACTTTTTAGAGTTTGATAAAATTTTGGTTCTCTTGTTCTTTGAGGTGGATATCAGAATACAACTATTCTATACCTATTTACATTTCCAAGTTAACAGGATAAGAGCCAACAGACTTTGGACAGAGGTATAGATCCTGATTGGGAGTCTTAAGCAGGGAAACCTTTCATTCTCTAGCTTAAAGTGTTGGTAAAAACAATGATTTCATGCGATGAACTATTATAACTTGCTTATACTATGGACCAATATACAATAAAAATTTTACAAACACAGAGACCACCTTCCATTTACAACAATCAAGAGTGTTACAAGATCAAGAAATCCAGCATCTGCCCATGATTTTGGAGCTCTTACTAGTCCCCCCCCTCTACACTACTTCTTCAAGCTCCCATCCAGAAAGAATCCAGTCTCCTAAAAGAGGTCAGCAAAATAGAACTGCCAAAATATCTGAAAAATAAAAGGAGCATGAATACTAAATCCTCTTAATACAGTAGTCTCGCTCCACTCCATGATGCACTCTAGGGAGACAAGGAAACTTTTTAGCTTTTGTTGGTATTTACACTCCTTCAAATGGGTCTTGTTCTTGGTGATCCACCAGGGGTATGAGCTCTATATGGAGAGGTTTCATGAAAAGGATCGAGAGTGTATGCTGTGTTTGGTCTCATTGTATATGATGAGTACTCATTGAAATTGTAGCCACTTTGTCCCGTCATAGCATAAGCTGGGTGAGGAGGAGATAAATAACAGCTCTTGTGTGCAGTTCCATATTGTCTTAATGGGCTTGAACAGGGAGATACAGGCAAAGATGTAATCGTTCTTGCACTATCCCTGCACATAAAAAGTATGAAAGCGAGGTCAGTCACTTCAATAATGTCATACAATTATTAAGCATGAATGAGGATAAAAAGGAAAGAGATGCACCTTGGGCTTCTCAAAGCACTTGAACTGGGAACAACTGGCATTGTTGCATAATCTCTATCAATCAAAGTGATATTTGTCCTATTTGAATGGAGTTCTAACACTGGCTGCTCAGAAAGTCAAAGCAAGTAAGAGATTAGATTTAGTGCCAACTTCACCGACTGAAACAAATTAGAGGATATAGATTTGACTTCGGCAAAGTCAATTGCCACTGAGGACCTTCCTCATCTCTTATAGAAAAGAAAGTGAAACTATATTTCAACCTTTTATATCTTTAATTTTCTAAAATCTCATCTGAAAAGATGATTCTAATTCTTGTGCTGTTCTTTTTCATTTTAAAAAAACAAACAAACAAACAAAATCATGTTGATTAAAATGCATACAAATTGTGTAAACAATCTCATCCTGATCAGGTGCTTATCTGCTCATCAAACTCCAACCATCAAATCATAAGACCCCTATAGGATTCTTTTTTTTTTTTTCTTTAATTTCTATGTTCCTTTTTTCTGATATGTAATGATAATCATGGAAATAAATGAGTTTGTCATTTAAGGTTTCAACAATAGTACAATCTAGCACACATTTCACTTCAATATAATAGTTTTGATAGTCAAATGGATGCAAAAACAAAACCAAAACAAACACAAAAAAATTGAAGCACAACAAAATAACAAAAACCTAGGAATAAGCACCTACGCTTCCTTGAAATCATCACCCAGCTAGAGAAACAAAACCTACGAATCAACACCTAGGGTTGGTTAGCCGCAACAACACCAGACCATTGAGAACTTTTCAACAGAAAGTACATTATCCAAGCAAACTGCGTTATTAGAGAGGATATCTACTTCAATCCTATTGACTGATAAAAATGAGTTAGATATTTCTTTCAATAGGATTGAAGTATATATGCACTCAAAGTTTTACCTTCATTTCTTCCCAATCAGTAACAGCAGGCTTGTCCAATCTATGGCAAAGGTTTTCATCACCATTGCAGTAATCTATAGCTCCATTTTTTTTTTTTTAAATTTTTACAAGCCTAACCTTCTTAGTATTTGATAAACCTACTGGTTCAAAGAACTGATCCATCTCATGTAACCAATTGGTGAAAAACTGAAAATCCAGGGGTCCTGGCATCCATCACACGTAGGTGCCTCTCAAAATTACCATTGTGCATTGGGCTAGGACATTTGCTAACCAAACTGGTTGTTTTAGCTATGACAACAGTGGTTGGGGCATGGCTATCAGTAGTGTGGGTAGTTGGGGAAATTATGTTTTTTCTACATGGATCCAATAGGATTTGGTGGATCCTGAGCTGTTTTGGGGTTCAATATGGATTGCCTAGTCGATGGGTTGTTTTGGATTGCAACATGGGCTTGGGTTTTGAGCAATGTATGGTTCAATAGGTTTTTTTTTTTCCCCTAGCTGCGCTTCTAGTTGTGATCCACAGTGATACTGGAAAACCAGGATCAAATTTGGCTCTAATACCAAAACTTGACGCTGGAAAAAAACCAAGATAAATGCAAGAACATGATTGAATAGAAAAACAAAAATAACCTAGGATTCAACACCTTGGCTTACTTAGCTAGGAATCAATACCTATGGCTGGCTGAAATCAACATTACACCATTAAAAAAACTGTCTAACTGTCACCATTGGAGTATAATAGCGTGCTTAGATAAACTACTAGGACTTAACCCTAAATCCAATTGACTTGGAAAAGTCCAATTATAGAATTATGAAAATACACTTCTTTCAAAATAAAACTAATAGGATCTAAAATAAAAATCAAAGTGACCAAAAAAATAAGATTAACTTCAAAAATTACATAAAACTATATTAGAATAATATTGTATTTACACTACAAACATCAGAAATATCATTTACAAGCACAATGCTCATGAGTGAAAGCCCTAAACACAGTATTTAATAATCAAATATTTCATGAGTCAATATTACAGCTCCTTCACTATAAAATATGTACGTTAGTTTTTTTTTTTTTTTAAAGAAAAAACGTTTTCCGAATTTCTTCTAAATATCTGTAGCATAACTTCGAATGGAATCAAATCAAAATAGGCATCATATATCACGTCCTCTTATATTTGAAATTATAAAGCATACACCATTGAAAAGGATGACAATCTTAGGCCATTACCGGTGTGCGGCTTCCATCAAACATGAAAGGGAAGGCATCCTTGGTCACATTCATGTTAGCCACTCTAGTCGTTGCCTGGTCTCGAATGAAGGGGTGATTTAGTAGTTCTAAGGCTATAGGGCGTGCTGAAGGTTCTCGCTGCAAACATAACTTTATAAAACTCTTTGCATCATTTGAAAGGCTTTCAGGTATATAAGGGATCTCTTTGCTGCTTGCAATTTTGAATAGTGCTGCCACCTGTTGAAACAAACATAACAAAACATAACCATTTTGTTCCAACAAACGCTTAAAAAAAAGTTTCTGAATATCGTATATCGCACCCCTTCATACTGGCTCCAAGGTGGTTTGGACGTTGCCATTTCAAGAATCGTACATCCCAAGCTCCAAATATCCACAGCTAAATTGTAGCCATTTCCATGCATTACAACCTAAAATTCCAAAACAAGATAGAAACATGAGTAACACGAACCTTAGTGAACACTAGTAGGAAACAAGAAAGATGCAGAGTGGAAAAAAAAGGATAATGTGCATGTCAGTGTGAAGCAGAGAAGGAGTTGGTGTGGAAGGAGAGACAAAAAGCATATACCTCAGGTGCCATCCAGTAAGGACTACCCTTGAAAGAGAGCACTGAGGAAGCTGCTGTTATCTGGTTCAGAATAACCAAAAATCAGAATTGTTTTTTATGATTAACAGGAAAGCAATAAAAAAATTGAAGAATACAAACACAATCTATTCTCAATGTTTATAGGAAAAATATTTTTATGGCCTCCCCAATATGTGACGCTTGCTTCATACTAGTAAATTATATGCCCTTTATTCCAGTTGGTTGCATAGAAATTAGATGAGAGAGAACTCAAAATCTTATGAAAATTTGGGGTTCAAATATTTGGTAGTCAAAATAAATTTCCATTACCAGCATTACACAAACAAATTTATTTCACTCCCACTTTACTTGAGCACATTATTGCTCTAGTAGAGTTGTATGCTTTTGTACTAAAAATACCCCAGGTATTCTAGAAGTAAACTTCTGTTTATGGGGTAAGATAAATGTACATGTTTAGCCATGCCGAAGTCCGCCAACTTGATTTCGCCATTAGGATCTACTAAAATGTTTGCCCCTTTGATGTCCCTGCCAGGAAAACCACAATATTTAATAACCCTAAAGAAACTAACAAAGCTGCAATTCCTGGAACAAACTACTTAGGAACCACAATTGATACGCAAATACCTGTGCACTGTATTCCTTCCATGTAAGTAGGCAAGCCCAGAAACAATCTGCCTGGTATAATTTTGAATGACAGGTTCCTTGAAGGGACCATATTCTTGAAGTAATTTGTGGATTGAGCCACCAGAGACATATTCCAAATAAACTGAGAGCGCTTCCTCACCCTGAGAACATAATATTTCATTATTATTATGAATGCAGAATCCAATATTCACATATTACATAAATTTGAACATGAAAATTCCTTCACTCTCCCTCTGTCTCTTGCCTATCTCTATTAGTGTGTACATGTGTGTGGTTGTGACTTGTGTGTGCATGCACATATCTATTGGCCTTTATCAGATGAAATTTTTACCAATTCACTTCCATAGTATCGAACAATGTTTGGATGTGAAAGCTGATTAAGCAAATTTATTTCCTGTTGACAAGAAAAGATTCAGTTAAAAACTTTATCTACTATCAGATGATGTAAAGCAATCTGACTGTACAAATTCAACTGTTCAAGTAACAAAAATGTGAAAACTGAACAGACTTATAAATTAGCTAAAATCAGTTACCTGGTTCAGTTGCTTGAGACATTCTCTTGATGTCTGATCATCAGAAGCAACCTTGACTTCTTTTATTGCACACATTTGCCCACTTCCACTGTTATAGTTGCAATTATTACAATTAGAGAAGTATGAAAATAGCAAAAAGGCTACTCTTTACTCCAATTTCTATAATTTTTTACTTCATCAAATGGCGGCTGAGTTCTTTTCAGGCCCATCTGGACCACTCACACCACCCATACGCTTCATGTCTCTAATATTGATTTCAAAACAGATGTGAACCTCCACTACACGTGGCAACTCACATGGACCTCCAAGTTATGGAGTTAAGAGTTTCTGCTTTTCTTTTCTTTTATAGATGTATGTGTAAGAGTTGCTCGATAGATATACAAGTTCATTTATCTGGAGACATGGTTTCTTTCAATTTTTTTTTTTTTTTTTTTTTAACAATTGTAATAACAACTTAGCATTTTACCTGGTATTGCCATAGTAAAGGCACCATACCAACTGGCAAGTGCATGCAGTTACCATAATTAAATTAGTCTCTGTGAACTTTGATAGTTAAAGTCAATAAAAAAGATAAGCTTATTTTGTAAAAAAAAAAACCAGGGGACTTTTGAGTCTATGCAACAATAAGCACGCAATACTAAAAGTTTCCCCTGATAACTCTAACCTATAATGTAACTTCATTTCTGAAATTAGGGAAGCACTAAATAATATATATACATTTAAGCACAACAATTACCTATTAAATCCGAGGTATACATGCCCAAAAGTCCCCCTTCCTAGAAGCCTTCCTTTCTTCCATTTGGACTGTGAAGAAGTTGTGTTGTCACTGACAATCGTTCTTGTGTTGGGCAAGGCAGAAGGGCTAGTAGGAGAACCCGGAGGAAGAGGCAGACGATGACATTGACTCTTCCCATCTTCTTGCTTTCCAGTTGGAGACTCCAGGCTCAAGCAATGCCGTGGGTGAAGAGGTGATGTGGGGCTTGTCGGTCCCCTTGACCCTGGACCCGGGCTTCTTGATCTCATGCTAAACATGGTATCACCATGTCCTCTACAACCAAGATACAACACAGTTTATATCATTCACAGTAGCATTAAAGAAGCTTAATTGGAATTATTCTTTGAGGTTTTATTTTTTGGGGATTTTAGCTAGACAATAGAATAATAGCTAACCTCACTAATCCCATGCCCATAACAAGTTGTACCCTAGACTTCTGCCTCCATAAAGAAAAGTACCAGATGGTACAAGGCCATTAATTGTAGGATTTTTCATTAATTTTTTAATACTAAAACCCAGTACACTCCATTATATTCAAATTTTGGCTATCTTTCTTCACGGTGAGCATTGAAATAATGGTAAAATAATTAAACTCACAATTTCTTAACAGCTTCAGCTTTTAGGAAAAATTGTAGTTTATCAAAGGGAAATGTATAAAGCAGTCAATGTAAGTACGTAGCATGTTAAATATGAAGTATCTGACATCCTTGTTATTGAAGAAAGCAGCAGAGACTATTACAATGAGGAACACTGAGTTTCGTGCAGAAAAATGCATGTGATCAAGATTGTCTAGCAAAATATAGAAATTTCATGACTATAGCTCAAATTCTCAAGAGAACTTAAAAGCTTCTGATAATTTTTTTCAAGGGTAGTCATCTATTTACAGGGTTTAAAAAAAAAAAATTGAACATGGAAACCCAACTATAGAAACGGACAAAATTGAAAATAAGTTCATGCGGCTCAGAGAACAAAGCTGACAGCACACCCACATGGTTTATAACTATGTTGATTGTAAACATGGAAACCCCATTGCAAAGCTATCCAAATCTGACAAAAACAAAATGAAAGACAAAATATAAAATAAAATAAAATAAATTTAAAAATTTGAGTAGCAAATAACCTCAGTTCAAAAAGTCTGAGCAGACCCATATGCAAAATTTTGATTTTGGATACCAGAAATTAAAATAAATTTAAAAAAAATAATAAAAAATAAATAAATAAAACAGATATTCAAAGCAACCAAAACTCTGACAGCTAAAATAAGAGATAAAGTGTGTATTTTTTTTTTTTTTTTGGACATGGGGTGAATTAGAAACTGCCTATTTTGGTAACAAATTGATTTTTTTTTTTTTTATAAGATGTGTCAATTCATAGTTACCAACTTGCTAAAAACCAGTCCAAATAAATACATTAATAATGACATTTTTATGATGAATTTAATCAATCAAAAACCTACAATTGATTAACACAAAACCCAAAGACTGACAAAGCATAACTGATAGCAGACCCATAAGTGGAATTTTGATTCGGAGCCAGAATAAAACTTCCACATACAACCCAAAAAAAAAAACCAGATGTGGAATTTTAATAGGATACCCAAAAAAAAAAAAAAAAAAAACCCACATATTCAAATCAACCAAAATTCTGACAGCTAAAATTAGAGATAAAGTTCCTTTAAAAAAAAAAAAAAATTGGGGTGAATAAGAATCTGCAACAAAATTGAATTAAAGTTACTAACTTTGCATAAAACCAGTTCAAATAAATAAATCAGTAATTAATAACATTTTAATGATGAATTAATCAAACAAAGATTCAAAGGTGTGGAATTGATTAACACAAAAAAAAAAAAAAGGGAAAAACCAAACCAACCTGTGATTACCAAAGTGACCCTGGTCCTGAGCAACCGGGTGATCCTCAGAGGACCCACAAGAGCTAACACTGGAAACCGAGCCCGACCCGGATCCTAACCCGACCACACCGGGCTGGATTTGATCGGTACCGGAAGAAATCGATGGCCGAGGAAGAGGGTGGCTATCGGAATCGAAGCCCGAGAACCCGGAGGAGGATCCGCCGGGTCCGAAGTCCTTGCTGGCACGAGGCGAATTCCTAGAGAAAACACCATCAAAGCTCTTGGGTTTGTCTTTGGACTTAGTGTTGCTGATGGTTTTGATTGGCGATTTGGATGGATTGAGGTTAGTGGTAAGTGGGTTTTGTTGATCTTTTACAGCCTTTTGTTGCTGTTGCTTGTTTTTGCTGGACTTTCTCGGCCACCAAGCAGGCATTTTTAGCTGCTGATTTCTGAGTAAACAACAAACAGAGATAGAGAGAGAGAGAGAGAGACTCAGAGAGAGTAAACTTGGATGTGGGGATTGTGAAGGATATTTATATGGGAAAAGGAAGAAGATTCAGATATGAACGAATGAAGAAAGAGAGAGAAGAAGAAGAAGAAGCAGAAGAAGGAACTACAGTGTGAAACAGCTAAGACTAGAAAGAGGAGAGAGAGAGAGAGAGAGACTTTGGGGACGGCAGGCGGTGGTTGGATAATGAGAAGGAAATGACGTGGCTGTTTCCTAGTGAGAGAAGAGTGAGAGACTCTTTTTAGACAGAGAGAGTGTCTGAATTTGTGCAAATGTGTGGAGAGTGGGACTTTACTTGAAACTTAAAAGTGAGTTTATTATTAGAGACACAAATATTTGTCCTAAAAATAATAAAAGATAGACACAAACACAATTTCGTACATTTTTTGTTATCGAAAATTCCGCGCACTTTTAGTTCATGTGTTTGTTATAATTGGCGCATGATAAGATTTCTACTTTTTTTTTTATTTTAGAAGAATAATATTCTAATTGAAAATAATAAATTTTTTTGTTATTCCAATTTTTGCACACAATCTTAGAGCATCTATCAACATTTTCCTTGAAATTAATAATATAATAATAACAATAAAACAAGTTGAAAATAATAGTGCTTCAAGCCTTCAATAACAACTTATCATATAAATTTGTTATGAGAAGAACAAAATAATTCTAAAATTACATCAATTTTCAACAAATATTTTATAATTATTGAGATGGTTCTAGTAAGTTACTAATGACATATAATGAAAAATATATATATCTACATAAGGTTTAAGAAAAAAAAATTATTTTAGATAACACGTATATAATATGACATCTACCTCATATGAGGTGGACCAGCTCAATATTTTATCTCATATGAAATAAATAGATCTTATATATTTTGAGTAATGTTGGTGCCACTGGCTCACAACTCGCCCACATAGTAAAGTGTGAGTGGTAAAAGGATGATAGTGAGTCCATGTAAGAACACCTCCTACCACTCACAACTAGCCACGTGAGTGAGTTGTAATATAAGTTGTGTTAGTTTATGCGGTACCAGCATTACTCATGTATCCGTTACAAAATACTACATCATTCAAACTAAAAAAAAATTAAAAAAGAATAAAAAATAAAATCTATTACATACTAGCTGTCATACACGCCCATATTACCAATATTTATTAAAAAATATAAATATAAATAAATAAATAACTGAAATAGTGTGTTTGAAGCCTAGATTTCAACTCAACTCAAGCTAGAGTTTTGGTTGTGTTCCTAGGGTATTGCTAGATATTGTATCCCCACGTATTTTGTGACTTTTTGTGTGTTTGAGTGTATGTGTCAGTAAGTGTGCATCTGTGTGCGTGTGGGTGCGACTGTGGGTGCTTTTTGAGTTTACGTGTTGGAACAGTGTTGGTAAAGTTGGCTTTGTATAAATGGGCAAATGTGCATGTTGTTGCCTTTCTTGGTGTTTTAGAGTAGAAAAAATAAAAATAAAAGAAGTTAAAAAAAGCTAAAAAGCAAAGCAAAAGAGAATCTACCTTGACGATTGTGCACTATGCTACAACACACACATTCATTTCCGCGGAGAGAGAAAAGAGAGTAAAGGTGTTGTAGACTTCTAGTAGTTGAAGCGTGTGGGTGGGTTGGGACCATGATGATGAGAATCATGGATTTGGTATTCATGATAAACTTTTTTTTTATTTTTTGTTTTTTGTTTTTGGCTATAATATTGAAGTATTTGTGTGTTTTTTTTTTTAAGATTTTAATATTGTGTGCCCTTAAGACACATAATAGTATACCATTTTTTAAAAAAAATTTAGCGAAAATTAAAAAAAAAATTGACAAGTTTTTAAATTCCTGATAAAAAATTTTTTTTAAATTTTTTATTAATATATATCCTAAAAATAGTATCCATTAACCGGATTTTTTTAAAATATTATTTTGGTGTGTAAATTATGTAAAGGTGGAGGAGGATAGCGATATTTGTGTTCCCTGCCAATGCGTCACTAGCCATGTCATTTACCTTGCCCAATACGTCAAAGGCTAACAATTCTAGATATGTATAATTATAAATTGGAAGATTTCTTAGACTTTACAGGATTTTTGTTTTATTCTTTTGTCTTTTTTTTTTTTTTTTACTTTTAATCTATTGTATAATTTTTCATTTTAGTTAAGAAAGTGATGATGTGACGTTTGGGCTAAGCTGTTTCATTCTCTCTATTCGTGAGTGAAACAATTCAAAGATTTCATTAATCGATAACGCAGTAGATGAAACCTAGTATATCTGGGTTTGTGGCACTTTCTTTAAATCTATTAAAACTCATAATCCAAATGTTTCTCGAAGAACTTATTGTATAATTTTTTGTCACGACTCCAAAAGTAAATAAATACAATAAAATAATTTTAAAGAATGAAGAAGATCATTATTGATATGTTTACATTTTATTTTCTAAAGGAACACAAAAAAATAGAGGTTGAAATATAGTTTTCATTCTTAAAATTTAATGTACAATTTTTTATTACTATTAGTGTTAAAAATATGAGATGATACTAAATCAATTTAACGTTAAAAAAATGATATTCTTTTAAGTTTTTATAGAATAAATTGTAATTTTTTACATTTAGAAGGGGGGATTGAACTTAAATCAAACTTGGAAGAAGGAATTAGTATTTCAACCAATCTCACCGTAGAAAACAAAAATGGAACTGCCGATCCCTTATCTACCATTTTTCTGTTTAATATGCTTGAATCTTGGCCAATCATGGAATCCACTTTAAAAATTGAAATTTTTGTTAGTGACATAATCAATTTTATCATAAATAAACTAAAGAGATAATAATAAATAGTTAAATACTTTATTTTATTAAATGACAATAACATGGTACCTGAAAAAAGGTAATCCTATTCCTATCATATTTCATCCCCTCCTATGTGCTGAACTGGACATCTCTCTCTTTTCTTTTTCTTTTTTTTCCAATAACAATGATATTGCTCTATTACATAAGCAAATAGTAGAGAAATGCTTATTTTTCTGATTAATCATGACAACAGTTGTCATTAATGAAAACAACAATACACTTTTCACTACATAAATTTGGAAATAGGGAAAGAAATCTAATTTGTTAAGCCAATTTGTGGGACAACAAATGCACTAATGGGTGCGGTGGTTTTAATTTGATTTTGAAATTAAAACTACCTCAATAATATTCGGAAAAGTGACTGATAGTATTGTATGAAACTATGAAAAATTAAGGTGTAGCATAGTTTTTTTTTTTTAAATTTTATTGATATTAAAATATTTATAAAGTAACCAAAATCTGTTCAAGAAAAATTCACACTAAAAATGTCATAGCGTAATAAGAGGTCGATATCTCAAAGAAACCATCTTACGAGATTACTCTTTTATACCATATGTGAGTTCTATAAATGTTTTTTTTTTTTTTTATGAAAGAAAAATAAGTAGAAGATGGCAACTTGAGTTTGACATCTGCTATCTCAACATAACCATAATGACATTTTATACACGTATTCTTTATATGCTATGAGAGAGATAGGATTCGTCACATTTAGATAATTGTTCTTGCAACAATGAGGTATTTCATGAGAGGATGGGAAATAGTCTACTAAAATAATTTAGGGAAATGCTAACGAATGTCCCGGAGGCATTGGTTAATAATCTATTTAAAAATATATATGAGAAAAGAAAAAAAAAACACCATTAATGTTTTGACAATTTTTTTTATTTCCTATAAAAGTGATGTCAAAACTTTCTTAAAATAAATTTTTAAATAATGCTCTAAGCACACTCATTAGCATGACCCGATAATTTATAGGACAAAATCATTGGCTAGCAAAGGCATGAACAGGGGCGGTTTGATGCACTTGGGGGCTAAGGTGAAAACTAAAGTTGAGGCCTTTTATATATTTAAATATGACTTTTAAAAAATAAATATTACTTAAATTTTACTATCTTGTTTTAGATGCAAAATTATTACTAATAAGCATGAACAATGTAGATTTTTTTTTTTTTTTAGAAAGTCTTTAGACACAAAAAATTGATAAAAGTTTTACACCGATTGATATGGTAGATTGATAATATTAAATAAAAAAATAATATGCGGTCGACCTAGGTAAAAACCAATAAGAGTTTGTCAACTCAATTATAGTGGAAAACTTTATAAATTTTTTTTGCATATTTCTTTTTTTTCAAAATATGCTATATTCAAAATATTTTTCATTACAAATTCTAATTATTAAATTATTACTAATTTTAATTTAAACTCACTATTAAAATTATTTATTTTATTATCAATAAGCAACAGCATCAACTGATTACCCGGTAGAGCCGGCATTGGATGTGAAATACCCCTTTGCTTTCTAGCCTAGAGATCAGTGCAAGCATAGAATGGGGTAATGGGACAAGTTGCAGAAGTTCTACTAGCAATCAGAAATGAAAAGGCTCAAGATCGAAATAGTTATCATTAGAACCTAGGTTAGTTAAAAGTTTGAAAACGACCTCGACATCAACTGCAATCAGAAATGAAATAGGAGGAAATGCCATGGTTGATAGCAAGTTGGCTTGGAACCCATGCCTATAAAGGATCACAGTTCGACAAGGACACTAAATGCAATTTAAACAGTACTTATCCAATGAACTTGATTATCGTGAACTGTGAAGCAACCTACCTGCCCAGTTAAATCAAACCCAGCGGAATTTAGACTCTTGTGAGTACTAGCTAGACAGGGCCAACATTCTAGTTTTAGGGTCAAATCATGAAGGGGAAAAAAAAAACTAAAAATATAGTACTTTCAAGCTAAATATGTTATGAAAAATAAAATTACTATCATAACAATATATGAATATTGAATGGATATTGTTTTCAAAAAAAATATATATTGAATGGATATTAGATTATAACATCAATATTTTGTGTCTTAATACATTTTAAATCAATCATTTATTAAAATAGCATTCATTATTTTTATTAAATCTCAAAAATAATCATTAATTGATTTTGTACATTTCCGTTTCAATTTATGAGTAAAATAATAATACAAAAACAAATCTTCCTCTTGGTTATTGAGAAACCTAATTTTGACAACATTTATTATTGAAACGAGATAGTAAATATAAGTACAATCACTTTATAAATAAGTTGGTTGATTGTTGATCTTTTAATCCTTACCAACCATTTGGCATAATTTAGAAAGAAAGATAATGAATAAATAAATAAATAAATAAAATAAAATATAAAACAAAATGAAGAAAAAAAAACAAACAAACAAACATTTATGTGCTTTGGATCTATATTATTATCATTCCCATCGAAATTGTTAAAAAAAAAAAAAAGTGTTTGTGCACCCACACATTTAAGAGCAAGAAACTAACTTATAACAAAAATAAAACTTTTATTTACTCTCAATTGCACTATTTTCAATTGAACTTTATATGTTTAGCTAACTCTTACTTTGATCCTTTTAGACTCTATAATTTTTTTTATTTTTTGATAACCTTTTAGAATCTATAAATGTCTTTCAAGATGTACTCACATTTGATAAGATTTGTTCTATAATTTATGTTGAAATGTTGTTCGACAATTAATTTTCTATACGTAAGGCTGTAGATGAGTTTAGCCTTTCATAAACAGTTCTACATATAACCTTGAGATTGGACTATATAAGTTTTTAGTTACCTTTATGCAATATAAAATTAGGAGTATTAATTATATTTATTGATAATATAAATAGTCAATTTTGTAATAGAAATTATATATAATTTTTAATTAACAAAGTTGGTGAATATGATTTTTATAATTTTATAAATGAAAAATCATTATATTCAATTACCTCAAATAATTTATTTATGAATTAGTAACATGGATTTGTGAAAGGATAATCAATTTTTTAACTGTGGTGTATATTATGTATAGGACAGGGATGAGTTAACCAAGAAACTCAAAAATAAGTTTGAACTTGTTCGACCACAAAAAAAAAAATCAAATTTGAACATATTAACTTGGTAATGAACTCGATTGAACTAAATTCACATTTGAGATAAAATTGAATGAGCTCAATTGAGCTAGAATTGACTTGGTTTAACTCAACTCATTTACAACCATTTTTGAGCATTTGACTAGGCACCCGATTTGAATAGTAGCATCTAAAAAATGGTGTCAAAGTGGGGATGTTGAAAGAGTCTAAAGCAATTTAAGCAAGCAAAACAAGTGCTTGGTGAGAATCAATGTACATGTCATTCTCTGCGCGTGTTTGTATAGTTTGGTGTCATTTGGCAAGGTGCTTAGGACGGTGGTTAGGTTGGTGGAAATCGATTGGTTTCCTTAATGCAATTTACTAATCCCCTTAACCATCACAAATAACGACAAAAATTACATGTCCTAATCAAATCATCAGCAGTGATCTGATGATTGTACACTTCACTTACAAAATTGAGATACTATAATCCTAAAATGCCCATTTTTATTGTCACACACAAAAAAAAATATTTATATGCAGTGTCCCAAAAGAATCTGTGGTCCGTATTCTCCCATCAATTTTTTTCTTAGATTAGTGCTTGTGGTCCTAGAAGAGATGAGATTTAATTTAACTTCCATCCCTAACTGATTTAATTATCCCTAATATTGAAATATATAAAGTCAATAGTAACTCTTTATCAAAATTTGTGGTTTAGGCTTCATCATGTTAGTATAACTACTAATTTACCTAATTTACTAAATTTTTTGGACTAATTTTTTTTGGTTAATTCAAACAAAATAATTGATATTAGGATTTCTCAAATTTCCACTTGAGTAAAAGTTTTTTGACACAGCAAGATATTAATCAAAAGGAGAAAATTTGCTTAAAGATATGGGTAGTCCCTATTGATAGAAAGATTAGAAAAAGTCATTTGAGATAGTTTGATTATATGAAGTGGAGAGTGATTGATGCAATAATTTAAAAAAAAAAAAAAAGTGAATCGATTTAAACTGAGGGAACCAAAAAGAAGAAGAAGAAGATAAAGACCAAAGATAACATTAGTATAAATAATTAAAAAGAACATGCCAATTAAGGAAGAAACAAAAAGAACATAATTAAGAAAAAGAATATATATAACTGTGATTTATTTTTGACTAATCTTGTTGAAAATGACCTTGGAAAATTTGGTGCGATAACTTTATTGCTGTTGTTGTATAACCGGAGTAATAAAAATTTTACTTCAACAGAGAGGGATTGGCACTTTTCCTCCCCTTTTTAATAAATGATAAACTCTCACATACCAATTTTAATTTAGAATACTAGCAGTCAATTTTTTTTCCTTATGGCTTGATTCCGTTATAAATTATTCTACCGACATTCCTTTACAAAATTACTCAATAAAAAGTACACTTTTTGTTATTGGTACTTTCCAAAAGAAAAATATTCCTTGTCCAATTGTCCCCTTATCTCAAAAATCATCTCAAATTCCATCTTTATGTGAAAAGGTATTTAGTATCACATTATATCACTTTAACAATAACTTTTTTTTTAAAAATTTTTATACATTATAAAATTTCTACTATAGCCTAATCTAAGTATATATGTGTGTGAAACTCCCTCTTGAAGACTTGAACCTCGACCCTTACTCTCCACACCCCACACGCATTTATACTTGTAGAGTGACCACAATCTCAAAGGTGCGTAGTGGCATATCACTTTAACAATATCAAACTTTAATAAATGAGATATATATGTGCAAAAATAACCACCTCATTAATACACCTGAAAGTAGTGGGGAATGCTGATATGGTTATTTTATACGCATATGGCATGTAATTGGATTTTGATACGACTGACGACGACGTGATATTATTTGAATACTTTCTCATGCCCTTATGAGTTATGATAGATTGAACTCAAACCTTCAACTTAAAATCAAAGGGTTCGGATTAGGTCCAGTGTCTAGTGACACTAGACCCATTGGGATTGTGACATGTGTCTATTTTTGAATATGTGTCATCATTCGACCAGGTCCAGTACACCGGAAGCACTGGACCCAAACCTCCCCCAAAACCAAATATGTCACCAGTATATAACTTATAACTTTGTCCCCCAAAACATTGGGATACAACTTATAGCTAACTATTTGAAATTTAAATTGAGAGGGACCAATATAAATGTAGAAAGAGCAATGCTACATGTACAAACTATTTTACAGCATTTTACAAATTGTTGATGTGGCAAATTCATACTAGTTCTCATTAGGGTCCATCCCTAATATTACATTTTTTGCTTACCAATAACCACTTACCATATTAACAATTTGTAAGAAAAATTGTAACTTTAGCATTTTCCACTTAGAAATGAAAACATTTTAGGATTGGGGCCATAAAAGGAAGAATTAGATAAATTTTGAGTTGGTAGCGCTCCAAAAGTACACGAAAGAACTATTGAACAAGACTAGAGAAAATTTTGGGGACCCTAAGCATGCATAGCGGTGACCCTAGAATTCGGTTAGGGTACTATAACTATAATACACACATGGTAGGGTAGGGTTCAAGTGATAGCTATGGTAATGACATTCTTGTGATATCTTATATATGTGGATCAAATATTATCACTTCCTCCCCACAATATTAGTGAAAAGTACAATAAAATATATTTAAAATTACAAAAAATTCTAAATTATAACAAAATCAATTGGAGATAACATACATAAAACAAATTAACACAAACAAATCAGATTGAGGCACAAAACTCGTGGCTTTAAGAAGATTCAAGTAGTCAATGTTGGCAAATTCCAAAAACAGGTGCAAAAGAATTTATATTTGACTTGTCCCATTTAGGATACAAGTCTTCAATAGGTTGACAGAGTCGTCATATAACTCATCAATTGTACACAAGTGGTTGAATTCAAAATTTCACCGTACATTGTTCGTGCGATGGTCACTCCACAAGTATAAGTACTTGTAGGATGTGGGGGGTAAAGACTGGAATTTAAATTTCCAAGAAAGAGCTTCACACACATATACACTTATGTGGCGTTTGGTACGAGGAATCCACATTACTCTTGGCATCTAGATTTCCAGGAATGTGATTCCTAGGAATCACATTCCTAGGAATCACATTCCTAGGAATGTAGCTATTCTTATGTTTGGTTTTATTGGGAGATTCCCAGGAATGTGAGATGATAATGTTTGGTGTATTCCTAGGAATCTTAAATGAATTATTTGTTTTTCCCATTTTGTCCTTAGATTTGAATGTGAAGTACCAAGCCCATTAAAAAAAATCTTCTTTTAAATAAATAATGAAAAAATATATATAAACTATTAATTAGTCCTGTAAAAAAATATCTTACTCTAAATAGATAGATAAAAAACATTATATAAACTATCAATTAGCAATACATTCATTAAAACTGTGATCTAACGTTTCAAAATGACAAGAATAATACAAAAATAACTATTAGCAGAGTTATTTATCCTGTTTATGTTGTTTTGGTGGGAAAAGATAAAGACAAGAGAGAAGATATTGATAATTTGTTTGATAGTTTATCTTAATTGCTTAAATGATAAGGAAAAAGGGTTAAAATTGTCAATTTATAAAAAATACAATTTCTTTTAAGTTTGGGAATCTGGATTCCCACCTGTTTTAAAGGGAATCCACATTCCTACTGAGAGGGGTTTAAGGATTCCCCTGGCATCTAATTCCCTAGCATAATTTGCAACCAAACATGGGAATCTTTAAACATTCCTGGGAATCCTAAAACATTAGCCCGTACCAAACGCCACCTTAGATTAAGTTAGAGTAGAATTTTTATCTTGTATCTAAAGAAATAAAAAATAAAAACCTCACCAAATAAATAATTATGTATATAAAAATAATGCATATACACATATTTCTCAGTTGTTTTTTAGATAATAGAATTAATGAGATATAAATTTTGTAACAACCATATGAGTTAATGGGTATTATAAATTTGAGCAAGACTTAGGTATAATACTTATGTACTGTTTTTTAGGTTTATTTTTAAGATTCTGCCATGTGAATTTTTTTCATGGGATGAAAGTGTATTTTTTTTTTTAGTTAAGTAGCTACATGACTAAATTTTAAAAGAGGATCTAAGAAACAACATTTAAAGTACTGTACCTAAGTTTTGTCCTATAAATTTCTTAATTACAAATTTATTATATATTTATTTACTTTATTAAAATACACTAACATACTATCTACCTATCTGAAAAAAAAAAAAAAAACAACAAAACAAAAAACAAAACAAAAACAACTGCATCTGTAAAAAGCCAAGGGGTTTTACTTTAAACCTAAAGTTTTAACTAGCTCATTAAAGAATTTCATTTACATTTCGCTCTAACCATTAATCCATGAATTATAGCAGTAGCTAGGAAGAATATTTAACACTACAGCTCTCAATAAAATTTTGAAACAATTGCCATAATCTCATGGTAGGTTGTGGTTTCCAGCTTTCAGCTAGCAGAAGGAAATAATAAAAGTGATAACCATTGCGGTTGCCATTATCAAATGTAAGAACGAGTAGCAACTTCATTCAATGTTTTTCTCATACTTCATATTTCTTTGTTTTTCTTTTTTTATTAAATAACAATTTACCTTAAAATTTAGGATCATTTTGATTTTACTTCCTAAAATTTCAATTTTAGATTTACACCCACAATGATACATAGCCTTTGAATTTTAATGTTTATGTCCATATCATGGATGAGGTAGCTGTTAAGTACCACCTAATTTTAAAACAGCATAGTTTTAAATTTAAAATTTGTAGCTTTTTTATTTATTTACAAAAGATGTGTGTGTGTGTTTGTTTCTCAAAAAAAAAAAAACTTGGTTTTCAATCTTTGTGATTTTTTTTTTTTAATGTTTTTACCTTTTATTTTTCTTCTCTTTTTCTTTGATAACACAACAACAAACCGTGTTCTTTTTCTCAGTCAAATTTTTCTTAGAAAACAAACACTTAAAAAAAAAAATTAATAACTCTGTTAAGATAAAGGATGGGGGAGAAGAATCATTTTTTTTTTTTTTTTAAACCTTGAGCAATACCAGTGTCTTATGGTCTTTGATAACATTTTTTTACAGTCGATTACCGATGTCAACCATAAAATTATTTTAAGTCATCAATTTTAATACAAATTCTACTACATATTATAACTACCGAGCACATGAAACGAGATAAATGAATTCCAATTCAATTTATGTTGGTCTATTCATAGGTTTTCAAAAAAAGAACTTCAACTTGGGAAGGAGAGAGAGTGGCTATAAGATTTTTTTTTCTCGTTTTAAGAGATTTTAGATGAGATTAGGGATAAGATTGATCATATTTTTAAAAATGGTTATTTTAACGGATTACCTTAGGAAAATTGTTTATAAATCTTTAGAGGAAATTTTTGACACTATTTTCATGAAAAATATAAAAAGCTGTTAACAATATTTATTATTTTATTATTTTTTAACAAAATGTTTCTTAAATTAGTTCTTAAACCAATGCCTTTAGAACACTAATTAACATTTTCTATTAAAAAAATGATCATGCTAACGAGTGCCCTCAAGACATTGGTTAACAATTCATTTTAGGAAAGTTTTATCACCACTTTTATGAGAAATAAAAAAAAACTGTCAAAATATTAATTACTTTTTTTTCCATAAAACTTTATTTAAATGAATTATTTTCTAATATCCAGGCATTTATTAGCATTTTCCTAAAAAAAATACCCTCTACTTTATGGATTCCTTGGTAATAAAGATATAAAAAATTTCTCATCAAACCATGCATGGAATGAGAAAACATTGACAATGCCCGAAAGTTGAACCAAAAAGTCATGAATACTAAGTAAGGGGTTCTAGAAATTACATGAGGGACCTACAAACTTGTGCATAGATAGACCCTCCTCATAGAGAGCCGTACAAGATAATTAATTAGTGCTGAGTGAGAGTCTCTGTTAACTTTTTCTAGAATTGAATCGTGTTCAATTCAATTAACCTTACATAGGTACTGATGTCAACTTTAAACTATCCTTAACGTTTAAGGAGGGGAAGGGGCAAGCCTTAAAAGTCAGCTCCACCTTATTGCTCAGACAATTATTCCTCGCATATATTACTATCTTGCAAGCAATGTAATCAAGTTCTTTTTTTTCATATAAGATAAAGTAGAATTTGTATCTACTTCCGTTTCATAATAATAATTTTTTATTATAAGATAAAAATACTAATAAAATTTGTGTATAATCTATTGTTAAGTTCTAAACGTGTTTACACATGAAAATGAGGTTCTTTATAAGAAAAAAGAAAGGTAAAACTCTCGCATCGATGCTTGTATAATAAAATAGAAAAATGTTAACCAATGTCTTTAAGGATTGGTTTAAAAACTATTTTTAAAAACATTTTATTGAGAGAATGATAAAATAATAAATATTTCTATAAATTGAAGCTAATTTGATTATGACTTTTTCACCGGTAACGTCTGCACATAAATTCCAAATTATTATGAACTCCACATTGGGGGTGGACCACCTAATCAACTAATATTGTAGGATGTAGATATTTCGTAAATTGATGGGTTAAATATCTTCAAGTTGGGTACATGCATCTGACGCCTCTCATGACCCTAGTTTTTCTTACGCACGATGAAGCTGACAGAATTCAAGACAATTCTTAGTACATTAATAAAAGAGAAGAATGTTGTTATAGGACACAACTATTTTCATAATATTGTTTTCACAATTCATTTTTTTTTTTTTTAATTTGTAATAGAGAAATGTATTCAAATCTTGAACGGCTTCATTAGAAACATTAAAAAGTGTTAGTTGTATTACAAAATTCTTTGCTAGTAAAATGACAAGTTGTGACTACCGCGTATCATTGGTGGAATGGTGCCAATGGTTCAAGTCTCCATAAGGCCATAAGGGTGTACACATATACATTTTGATTAGGTTAAAGTAAAAATAACATCACTCCAAGGCATTTTTACATGATGGTGCTACTAAGACTACTCTAAGGCATATTTGTGACAGTCCCAAAAGAGTGGTGTATTATTGTATTTAAGCTTAAGCCTTAGTTTCTAAGGAACACATATTCTATGTTATAAGTGATCATATCTTTGTTCACTTGCTGAATGGTTATTCAGTTTTCTGAGTGTATCATATAAGTGAATGAATACATAAATTTAGTCTCCTCTGTTCACCAAAAAAAAAAAAGAATAGATAAATTTATACATGCATATGAACTTAAGATTATAGGGATAAATTGTAACTTACCATGTAAGTATGTGTACATCCATCACATATTCACACTATTATATTATTGTTAATAACATTATTATTTCCTAAGGTCATCCATTATCATTTTATCTCCAATACTTTTATGGAAATTCAGGAGTGTTTTTTCTTTTATTTGACATAACACTTTTAAATTAATAAAAATATAATTTTTTATTAATTCTTAAGCTTCTAGCAACAAGACATACTTTCTTGATTCAAACTGACCAAATGACTTGGAAAATGATTTTGAAGTATATAAAATAAGCACTGGGTCTTACATGTGATTTTCCAACTGATTCCAACATACTTTCTTTGTGTAGCTCACTAAAAATACATCAAATTATTAATATGGTTTACTCTAACTAAAAATCTATTATCAATTTAAAAAAAATAGTAATCCAATTATTTATTTTTATCACGTACCATAAACTTTTGCTTTAATAATAAAAATCGGGTCTTAAACATGCTTATACTGTGTCATTTAACCTAGTATGACATGCTTTCACCAAGAGTGACGTGATATAAGTTTATTAAAAATTGATTCTAAAAAAATTATTAACATATTTTACTCTAAATAAAAATCTAATAAAAATGAAAATATTACTTTAATTTCAATTCAATTATTAAAATTTTCAAAAGATTAATTAATTATTTTAATAATTTGTTTATAAAAAATAAGTCTTACAAATAATTATACTTTGGCTACGTGATTTGAAGTAATTTTTGTTCTTTTATTTTTATTATTATATATATATTTTTAATTATTGTTTAAGTTCAATTATATTATTAAAACTTTTATTCAGTTTGCATAGTGCTGTGTTGGAAAGAATAACAGAGAAAAATGTTATTGCTTCCATAGAGTTAGAACTCCAATAATCATTTCAAGGGAGAAAAGATTTAAAGTTGTTAATTAATTTCTTCTTATTATTGATTTTTCCATAATTAGACAACATCTACACATATATGGACAAAGGCTCTCAAAAACCAATCACTTAAGGCTCTTAAATAAAATAAGACATATAATTTCTTAGGGCACCTAATTATATTAAAATTGGAAATGAAACTGAAAAATAATATTTCTTTTTCCCAATTTTTTCCTAAAAAAGGTATGAAAAATTTATCCCAGAAATTATAACTTGATGCAATATTAAAAGATTATATAAGGAAAAGGTTCAAGTTTTTTTTTTAGAAGAAAAATAAAAAAAGGTTCAAGTTAGTCTTGCTTTTGGCTTCTTAATCATATAGTATAAGATTTAAAGTAAAAGTTCAATACACTCAATTTTATGCAAATTGTTCTTTAAATTATATTCTAATTTTGTGTCAATTTAAATTTATTTTACTTCTACATATTACTATAAATGAGTGTAGTTTATTATTTCTAAGATATCAAAAAACTATGGTTGTTCTTAATCTCTTTATAATTTATTACTTATAAGCTACTATTCGTAAAAACAATATTAGACGTAAATGCATTTTTGGTCTCTACATTTTGGGATCATTTCTATTTTAGTCTTTACATTTTTGTTTCACCATTTTTAGTCTCTAAATCAATTAACGCGTTTCATTTTGGTCCTTACTGTTACTCACTTAACAGAATTTGCTGACGTGGCAAACGACGTCCACTGTTGGCAGATTAAATGCTGACCTAGTCAATAAAATAATATTAAAAATGCCACGTCAGCTTATAAATTTTTTAAAAAATTATTTATTTATTTTAACTAAATAAAAAAAATTAAAAACAGATTGTTTAAAAAAGAAATTAAATTTAAAAAAAATTACATTATGTTCTTCCCAGTAGTTCTTCCTCAAAATCAAGAACATGCCAACATGAAACACCCAAAATCATGAAACACCCAAAATAAAAAAGTCACAGATCTACAAAATACAAAGACCAAAGATTCAAAACACAATGCACGGCCAATTTCCCTTTGAGTCAGATCCGACGCTTCTTTTTCACTTTCTCTGTCTCTCACCATTTCTCTCTCTCTCTCAATCCCCAAACCCACTCAAACCTCCGACCCATCTCCCTAAATGGATCGCTCGGGTCCGCGCCACGGCACCCAACCCAGCCCCGGATCCGGTGGCGGAGGAGGAGGAGGGTGACGCGAGGACTGTTGGAGCGAAGGAGCAACGGAGACTTTAATCGAAGCGTGGGAAGAACATTCAGTGCAAGAACCGTCAAAACGATGACGGAGGAAGTCGCCGACGCCGTCAACAACCGTCAAAACGGCGTCAAGCCACGTAAGACCGACATCCAGTGCAAGAACCGGCATCAGATGCTGACTCAAAGGGAAATCCAATAGAAGAAAGAGAGAGTAGTTTGGGGATCAAGCTGGTGGAGATTGAGAGAGAAGATGGAGGAGACATGGGATGGGGATATGGAAGGGACTAGTTTTTTGAGAGATGGGTGTTTTCGCCAATCGGGGCGTGAGAGGATTGAGAATATTTGGGTGGGGAGATCGGGTTGTAGCGGGTCTGTGTCTGGGTTTGGGTCGTGGTGGTGGTCGACGGGGAGAGAGGCGTCTCCGTCTGTAAATCTGTTTTATTGAGTTTCTTCTAGGTTTCTTTCCGATCAAGGTTTCTTCTTTTTTAGCTAAAGTTTTGGTTTTGTTGAGTTTCTTGTGTTCTGTTTGTTTGTTGGGGAAATAGAATGATTAGAAAGAAAATTAATTGTTGGGGTTTATTTAGTTTTAGAAACAATGAATTTTTTTTTTGTGCTGATCTAATTGTGCTTTGTTTGGTTCCGAACAACAATGAAAAGAAATGGAAAAATGAATTCTTGGATATTGGAAGCAAATGATGAATGTTAGTTCAGCTGAATAAAAGAGATTTATTCATTTTCTTGATTATCATACAGACTTTTTATTTGATTTGATTTGATGTGTGGTTTTTGATCTGTGTCAGTGGGCTTGATCTGGTTTTTGATCTGCATTTTTGACAATCTTGAATGGTTGTTTGTTGTTGTTGTTGTTTTTTTTTTTTTTTAAATTTCTGGGTTTATGTTCTTAGATCTGGGTTTGGCTTCTTATTGTTCTTGTACAATCACTTTTAGATCTCAATTAATATGATTTTTTGTTTTTAATTTTTTTTATTTAATTAAAATTAATAAATTAATTTTTTTTAATTTAGATGCTGACGTGGCAATTTTTTAATGCCAAAATAGATTTTTTAATTATTATTTTACTGTGCTGTTAGCCATGTCAGCAAATTCTGTTAAGTGAGTAACGGTAAGGATCAAAATAAAACGCGTTAATTGATTTATGGACTAAAAATAATAAAATAAAAATGTAAGAATCAAAATAGAAATGACCCCAAAATATAGGGACAAAAAATATATTTATGCCAACAATATTATTGAGTTTAAAAAAATAAATAAAAATATCCCGGAAACGTTCTGTATCTTCGGAATTAGTCTCCTTTTCAAAAGGACGGAGTTCTGAAGGGGACACGTACCGTTCTTGTATTTACTAGTTACATGGACTGGTTCTTTGACCTCATAGTTGACTAAGTCCTATATTGCAAATTTGGGAAATGTGCATGACTTGACTTGTACGGTTTGAATTAATTGGCTGGAATGGATCTTGATGGTGCTCACTGATCACTTATCAGCCACCACAATTGACTGTGAATCATGAATGCGATACGTGCGGGCCGAGCAAATGCTCAAAGTGGACCAACTGGAACCCTGCTGTGGGTTCAGTGGTCAAGTCGCTCGTTCGCCTCGCTGTCCAAATTTGGGTTTAAGTAGTACGAGATTCATTAATATTAGGGTTATAAGTAAACAACGAAATTTTATAATGAAAAATGCTAATAAATGTTTCTAATTAAGGTAAAAGTTAATAATTCATTTAAAGAAATTTTTTATGAAAAAAGAAAAAAAAATATTTTGACAGTTTTTTTTTCTTCATAAAAGTTATGTTAAAATTTTTCTAAAATAAATTGTTGATCTTTACTCTAAAGACACCATTTGCATGACTCTTACGTGATAAGATGTGATTTATTTTTATGGTCTACTTTTTTTAGCCCAAAAAAAAAAAAAGACTAAAAATAAAAAACATAAATCTTGGACCGACCAGGCTTAATGTGCTCAAATTATTCAAAACAAGTTAGGTTGATAAAAAATCGACCAAAATTATGAAATTTCTTGGAAATTTGAAAGGAATCAGGAAAATATGGATTTTTTTTTTTGTATTCATTTATTTTTTATTAAAAAAGAAAAAGAAAACGTTTGAAACGAGATGCTCAAGGTTTAAGAACACCAAGAAATAGAATTAAGAGAATTTTTACGACTATTTTTCTAGTCAAATAAGTAACTCTACTTTTTGGGGATCAGATAGAAAAAGAAAAAAACACCTAAAACAGTAGACACGCATAGAAGACAATAAATTGACACCCGAACTTTTTTTGAACTCGTTCGAATGTATTCAATTCTTCAAAAAATTTGGTTGCTTAGAGTTAAAATCCCATAGAATCATGGAACTTACATGAAATTTTGAGAAAGAAATTAAGAACGTGTTCCATATAATTTTAATTTTTTTGGTTTATCTCAAAGAACTTTTCAATTGGGGTGCTCAAAGTTAAGAAGACACCCTCCAAGGAATAACCAAAAAAGAAATAGACTCATGTTAGTAAATGCCTTTAGGACAATTATTAGTAAACTATAATAAGAAAGTTTTGACATCATTTGTATGTGTTGAAGGCTCCATCTTGATAAATCCAACATAGATCCAATCATTTTTATTGTCCCACTTGGTAACAAGCCTACGTTACTAGGCTCAGCTTGGCACCATTGTCATAAAAAAAATATAAAAAGTTGTTAACAATATTTATTATTTTATCATATATTCTTCCAATAAAATATTTCTAAAAATAGCACCCAAAGAAATATTACAACTTTACAACACTAGGAAAGGGTCAGAACTTTAAGACCAATTGCATGTTCTAGTTATTACTTATAGAATGGTTCAACACAGTTAAAAAACATAGTAAATTGAAGACAATCAGGGTGAACAAACTGCTATGGCAGATGAATCATTCTATGAAATTTAAAAAAGACATGGTCAATCAAATTACGGGTTGAGGCAATGATTGGAGGAGATGCAAGTGAATTGTTATCACACAAAATTCAATAATCATCTTCCTTCATTACTATTTTGGTAGAATGATAATAAAGGTTTTTTTTTAAAATTATTTGAGAGTCAAAATAATAGTCAAAATAAGGTTATTTCCATGTCAAAAAATTGTGAACAAATGGCAGAGAAAAGGGTTTTGAGATACAGCAAGGACAATAAACAATTCAAGTTCAAACTTGGCCGAGGAAAAAGCATGTATTTATATTTATTTAATTAATAAAATTAAACTCAAGTCCTTTATCATTTGGTTAATAAACAAGTCCAAGTCAACATATAATATACTATTTTCATGAACAACATTGTAAAACAATAGCTTCACGCCCAGGCGCACACATAGAGAGAGAGAAATTAATAAAGAAATATTATTTTAATAAAATATAATGTAAAATAAATAATTTGATATAGGTGTTTTTTGAAAAGTAGTTGTGTAAAATATAAAATATGTAGGTTCTTATCTTAAAATAAACAAAAAACATTTGCACGAGTTGATGCGAATGCTCTTATTGATCTCCACTCCATTCATCTTGGTTTTTAATATTTTGTAAGCATGGAGTTTATAAAGGGGTAATCCAATAGTTGATTCAATAAAATTCTATTTCAATAAAAAGTTATGGAGTTGAATAGTATCGCATAGCATTCTATTCCAACACTAATGTTCTGTTTGTTTTAAAGTAAAATATTCTTCAAAAAATGTTTTTCCATTTTTAGGTGTTTGTCTCTATGTAGAATGCGGTCAAATTGGTAAAGTATTTTCCATTAACTGTAAAGTCCTTCATAAAAAGTTGTAAAACATTTAACCTTTAAAAATTTGATAAATTTTTTTACAAAAATACACAATAATTTCCCTTCACCTCATATGGTGGCTAGGTCATTAGTCTGGTGGGCTAGTGGTCTAGTCATTGGAGACATTGGTCCAGTGGTGGTCACCAAAGTCATTGTCCCAGCTATCGCTAGCTACTACAACACCAATTTTGGTGGTTTGCTTGAATATATTTAATTTTACTTGTTATACTAAACACCTGAAAATATTTTGCATGTAAAATATTTTACTTCAAAACACTTAAATCTCTCTCTCTAGACTCTATGTGTGTGTTGGACTCTTGGACCAAACTTGGACAGAAAATATTGACTTTCAAAGAAAAGTCAATAAAAATCCTAAAAATGAGTTGAAATTTGGACATTATATAATAGGGAACCACGCAAAATCCACCCTCGTAATTAAAATTCACATTCGACTCAATTTGGGGACAAGTAATTGAACTAAATTCTCTTTAGTATTAGTTCTTCTTTTCTTCTGTATTTTGAGTCGTAGTAGGAGAAATTTGATAAAGATCTTCGAGATGCATGCTGCCATGAATATCCATGCCCCTAACTTAAAGAATTCTAGAACAAAATATTGATGTTGTGTCTTTAGCCATGAACTAATAATAATGAAATGAGGTATAGTAATCCTCCTTATAATTAACATGATTGATTATTATTAGGATATTATTTCTTTGCATCTCATTCCCTTTCCAATTGTACATATATTGTTTAAATTAAATGAACCGCTATAACTACCTATATGATTAATTGATGAGTGATAGTGTAGACCCCTCATCCATAACGACTACTCCAAATGGGCATTATTGATACCATCTCTCTTGGAATCGCATTATCAAGTTGTTAGGTTCTCTCTATAAAGGACAAAGCATTAAAGAAAAAGGAGTGAGGGAAAAAACAAAGTTTGGTTCTTAGGTTGTTTTAACTTTTTTGTGATACCAATATATAATGACACATGGCTGCAGGCAAGATGATCATCATCACTTGTTTTTTTAGCATTGTTAAAAAATTCATGGATTTTTATATCATGGAAAAATTATTCCCCGTCTATTACATATTTCTCACACATAGATGAGTAGAAAGATAGAATTTACCTTTATATGAGAGGAATCTATAATATCCATGCTACACTGAAATATTTTACTTTATTATATATCTTGACAGGTTGCTATAAGTTCTTTCAAAGTATGATTTTATCTACCTTCTCAAAAAAAGAAGAAAAAAGTACGATTTTATCTAGATTTTTTTTTGGGATATGGCTATTATATCTCACTCCAAGAACTAAGCCAAAAAGTATTGCTATTTCTAAATCATAGGCCGGCCTAGGCTCAACTATCCCATAATATGTCTTAGTGTGAATCCTTTAATTATTATTATTATTATTATTATAAAGATGACAATTACAAAGTGCAATATGGATATTTTTCATTCATGTATCCACCATTTTTAATGTTTTGTCACGGGTGTAATGAGAAAAAGATGCATATCTTTTCGCCTAAAGGGAACATATCATTGGCGTAAAAAACACGTGATAATAAATCGGCTAAAAAATATTGTTCATGTATATCTCTATGGATTTTACGCATTATAGAGAAAACACTTATCAGGGTCGGCTCCACCTAGGCCATTGTCTAAAGCTTCCATTTGATAAGTATAGTTTTGATTTTATTAATATAATAGTACCATAATTTTTAAAAAATTTAAAAATAAGTTATATCTCATCTTTATTGTCTTTTTTATTTAGGAAAATTGTCAATATATTGCCCCAAATGAAAGACTTATATATCATTTTTTCTTGACAATAAGACCCAAAAGAGATATTAACAAAGCTGGAACACAAAAGATTCATTATTAATTTTGTATCTCCAAAAGATAGAAAAATAAATTTTAAATATAAAATTATAATATAGTAGGTTTTATATAAATGAAAAATATCTCACTTGTACAAAGGCTCGCTACAAATTCTACTCGGGGTCTATTTAAGATCGGTTTATTTTGCTGAAATTGAAATTTTTTTTGCTGAAAGTACTCTAGATAAAGGCAAAAGTTAGCTGAAATAATATAATGGGACTTATGAATAGTATCAAAAAATGCAATGGAGTCCATGAATAGTAGCAAAAATAAGCTGAATAATAAAATAAATTAACTTTTTAATTTTTGCCAAATACACTCAAAAGTCATAATAACTTTTACGAATCTCGTGCATTATATATATAAAACATACTTTCTTAACTAATATGAGATAATTATCTATTTTATTTATTTACTTACTTTTGAGAAACAAACACACACATACAAACAAAAGAGAAGAAATAAGGTTATAATATAAAGGCATATTATAAATTTTACTTAAAAGTCACGGTAGTTTTGAAGAGAGAGTTGGGTAAGTTATCTTAGACCCAACATAATTTCTTAGCAAAATGAGATAGTTATCATTTAAAAAAAAAAAAAAAAAAAATTTCTTTGACAAACAAACACAAACGCTCAAGAAAGAGGGAATAGAGTTCTATCGAGCTGGGTTATACCTAAACCCCATAACCGGGCTAGATTTGGTAACTAATAAATAAAAAATGTTCACAAGTTAGATCGACAATGGTCACATGCGAGTTGGCCCTCGAGACCCAAAAAGGAAGACCTGGTCGCAGACCCACCAAACTAGAGAGGTGGGTTCACCATGAAACCAAGTCCCGCAACATTTCAGTTTTTAAATAAAAAGCCAATTTTGGTCCCATAAAGATCTAACACCAAAAAATTGACTTGGTAATAAGTCATCGTAGACAATGGCTAATTTTTTTTTAGAAGGCAATGGCTCATTAATGTAATCAAAACACACACTTCTCTTCTCAAAATCATGCTGGACAGCCATCTCACCGTGTTGTCTGGTCTTAATAGACTATTTAGCTTTTCTACAACTATGAACACTTCACATTTTTTAAGTTACAGTTATACTTTTTGGCTTTTTGCATAACTTTTTTTAAGTCTAACAAGTCAATGAAATTAAACTTAACACTGCCCAGCATGACTGCTGTTTTAACACTTCACATTTTTTTAGGTTCAATTATACTTTTTTGCCTAACTTACATTTTTAAGTCTAATAAGTCAATGAAAATAAACTTAACACTGCCCCAGTATGGCTGCTGTTTTTCTCTCTTCTTTTTTTTTTTTTTTGTTGCTGAATACTGTTTTTTCTTCTTATATAAATGCATAACAAGCTTTTGATATTTATAATAATAATAAACTAAAATAAACCAGAACAAAATATAACATTAAAAGGGGAGAAAAAACTGAATATATCAGGTATTTTCCTTTTTCAACCAAAGGAGGTCTATTCTTTAGAGTTTCAGTCAGGTCTCTATTCAGATCACAGGCTTGGCTCTCTTTCATCTCTCTTTCTCATTCATTCCCTGGACACATCTGGTCAAAACTTTTAGTACGACTATTGCAATATGCTGACTAACAAAAATAGGAGAAATAAAATAAAATTATAGACATGTATGGATTCATTGGACCAAAATTTCAATCATGAGTGACAATGTTTTATATGCTCAAGATGACGTTTGCTTCTAAACATCCAAAAGAAGAAAGATGACGTGTTATTGTACATCAATTATATACAATTCCAAAATCGTGTGTCAATTATTACAAAGATGAACTTGTATCCATCCTACCAATGAAGCCTGAAACTGGCTGCTTGCATCAGTGGGTGTGCAAAATATGCGCCTAATGTCAATGCTGTAATTGTCAAATATGGGACACGTATAAATTCTTTGTAATAATCTTTTGGCAACTTTTGTCTGCCATCCAGTATTGCTGCGAAGGGAATGACACTCGTTCGCCTTTTGACATCTTCAAAAGCCTCCCCATACCTTATAGCTAACCTTCTATCTCCATTCCAAACACCAAATAGATGGTGTCCAATTAATCCAAGAGAGGCTGCCACCGCCACAGAGTTCCCAATCCAAATAGTGTGAGCCAGGCACCACATTACCTGTCCAACCATCTGAAATGAAACACAAAACCTTGATTGTCTTGTTAAATGTTTGTGGTTGGGTAGGTATATTAAGTGTGTGTCCAGATTTTTGTTGATGAAAAGCTATTTAAGCTTTCAGCAATGAAGTTTCTTTCGTATTGTTGTGATGGAAATGCATTAGGGATGAAATAATTGCATTTATCCAAACACCCTTATAAGAAGAGAAACCGGGTGTCTTCTACCATGAAACTAATGTGATTACTTTTGTCTAAACAACACACATCATGTTTTCTGGCAAGACATCTATCTAGTGATTTTCCAAGGCTATGGAAAACAGTGGTCAAATAACTTATTTATTGATGGAATAGGATCACAGGTTGATTCTGGGCTGTTAAGATCACCAACAACAGAAGCAGCATTCCCAAATACCCTATTTCTTCCGAATTCTCAGCAAAACACATTTAAGTAATGGCCATTGAAATCAAGATGATAGGTCTTATACCTGTGGGTGCCTTGTAATTCTCATAATCCCAGTTTCCCAAAGATGCATTTTAGGCTTCTCAACGGCCGCTACTTCTAACAGATTAAAGGTTGATGGATACAGGAAAAAGAAAGAGATAAAATTAGAGAGCCACACAAACTGGTGTAGCCCAGGAACACTCTGGAGCTGCCACAATTGTAGCCCATCATATCTGTGGTTGATGAAATACACCTGCATGATAAAAGTCAATAAGACTGGATGAAACAAAAGAAACAGAAACAAACATCAAAATAAACTTGGAGGAAGAGGTTCTAGGCTTCAAAATAGAGAACTCACAACAGTACTAACAGCCAATGGCAGAGATGTCCCAGCAAACAAAACACGGAAAGCTCGTTCTCCAATGAATTTCTCACCCACATCTCGTAGGCTAGCCAAGCCACTGTGGACAATGGCAAAAATGAGAATAAGGGTCAACATCACAACCTGCAGAAGATAGGTTCAAGGCTCAGATTTTAAAATCAAAACCCAATGAGAGTTATAAGATTCCTGTATAGCTCTTTCCAGCATAAGAAATCAAAAGAATGAAAGGCATACTATAAAAATTACATGATAATTGGATTCCCTATCTTTTTTGTGAACTGTTCTGGAAAACTAAAACCATATTCAGTAAGACTAACAGAATGAATTTGTCATGCTGATTTTTTTTTACTTTTTTATTTTATTTTTATTATAGCATCTAAAAGGAACTAAAATGATGGACATAAGGTATTTGGTCCAACTGGAAGAACCAAGCTCTATGGTAATTTTGAAGCACTCCCTCCAAAACTTTTGACTAGTAAACACTAGAACACCAGCATCCACTCATAGTAAGTAGATGCAGTGGACATACCTCTACAAGAAAATAAAACAGTTCCGTTTAAGCAGAGGGAAATGAAATCAGGAAGTTCAAACTTGAACTTACTAAACAGTGAAGATTTTAACAAGACAGGGGAGAGAGAGAAGAGGGGGGGGGGGGGACTACTTAAGGTGTTGTGACTTATTATATATTTGTAGTTCTTGAGGTGTTGATGATTTTGCACAACTCTTTTGTTCCAATATTATCATGGGATAAAGTCAGGTTCTTTCTAAAGGATAAACTAAGAAAAAATTATACAACACAAATATCTCTCACCTATGAGGCCGCCACACATAGTTATATTTCTTCCTAGCCCATGCAATCAGAGTGAAGTGAATTAATTATTGCATAAGAGCAAAGTTGTTGCAAGCAATGAGCGATTTTTAGACGTTATAGCTTATGAGTGATATGTTGGGATTATTTCAATTGACGTAATGTTCTAAACTTCTAATAACACAAAAAAGAAAATAACAAATTTTATGCAAGAATGATGTTAGAAGATAGACATTTGAAGGAACAGAATCAAGCATGCATCTTCTGGAGACTTGAGACTTCCACCACAGCATGTAATTTTGTATGTATTTCAAAGATCTTACAACTATAATCATCTATTCAAGGAAACACTTGAAGAAAGCCTTGAATACATGACAAAGATAAGAACATATTTCATAACCTTATATGGGTATAAAAAATTTTAGGCTGATCAAATTATTGAATCTAAGATGAACATTATAAAAAAAATAGCATAGCTCGTAAGTCTCAGCTTTTGATAAATTACTGATTGTGCCAAAACACTAAACTGCTAGGAAATGGTAAATTTAATGACTTAACCATTACTTTAATACTCTCTCCCACCCATGGGTGCAGGCTCTCCTTTAACAAGCGGGGCTCAACACATTGGATTTTTAAACGGGATGTAAAGCTGAGACATGGTTTGAATTCAAGACCACATACTCCCGATTGTCGCAAAAGCTCAATGAATTTCATTATTACTAACTATTATTCCAACAGTTTTGCACACAACATCATTATCATCATATTCCAATAACTGGGTGAAGATTATTAATCTAATCTGACATTGAAATTCAGTTTACTAATATCATTCCCTACGAGTTCTCAGCAAGCAAATAGATGGAAAAGCGTAAAAACTCAAACGAAACCCACAAAAAAAGAACAGAGAACTGACCTCAGGGCTGTCAGAAAGTTCCGAAACAGCATGGATAAACGCGTTGCCGAGACCGAGGCCAGAGTTATCAATCCAAGCAAAGTCTAGCACGAACAGAACCACTCCAAGAACAAGAGAGAAGAGTAACCAAGAAGATATCTTCTGCCGAGCCAAGTCAAAGAAAGCCGAGTCCTCACCCACCATCAAAGCCTCATCCTCGTCATCTTTGGAGGTCTTTTTGGCTGTGTCCCCCATGGAAGTTCGAAGCTGAAACTTGGAATTGCGAAAAGAACAGCAACGAAGTACTGAATTACATGAGAGAATTGAGGTTGGGTTTGGCATAGGACGATGTCTGATTGTGAGGTGGGTTTGGTTTTTGGTAGTGAATCGGTGGTGATGTGGCCGTGGTGTAGAGAAGGGGTTTGAGAGCAATACACTTACACTGGTTGTTACCATTTTTTGGAGTGAGGAGTTCAGTAAGAGAAAGTGTGTTTGGGGTTTTAGCACTTATTTAGTTTTTTTAGTTGACACTTGACACAAAAGAAATCATAGGGGAAGAAAGAGTATCTGGGGGAAGTTATGCTTTTTAGGTGCTTTTTTCTCAAAACATTAATAGTGGATTTCTTATTAAATTTATAGTAGAGTTTATCATAAATGTGTTGAGACTATAACGGAAGAATTTTTCGTTAAGGATACATAAAATGACATAATTTTCTCATGCAACAAGTTGTGAGTGGTAGAGGAGTATATTCACATAAACCCATCATCACATCACTACTACTCATAATTCACCATTTGAGCGAGTTGTGGCACAAATTGTGTCATTTTATGTGTCACTAGAATTACTTGTTGGTTGGTGGAGGAGGAAAGTGAGTGTTCAATTTTGTTAATTTTAATTATTATTATTATTATAATCTATTTTCACTATATTACTACCACTAAGTATGCGTTTACCTTTAACTTAAAAAGTCAGCTTATTTTTGTTACTATTCATAGTCCTACTACACTTTTTGGTACTATTTATCGGTCTCACTATACTATTTCAGCTAACTTTTACTTTTATCTACAGTACTTTTAGCAAAAAATTTTCAGTTTTAACAAAAAAAGCGGATCCCAAACAGACTATAACTTTTTTTAGGGTAAGATTTAGGTACAGTGCACTAGAGTTGGCACAAGACAAAAATTGAACATATGTCTATATTATGTCAGTTCTAGTGTAATGGAGTTAACCTTTGTCCCCCTTTTTTTTTTCTCCTAAAATTCGTAAATCCTTCCCACTATCATGTCAAAGGGATAATTTATTTTTTGATTCATTGTCAAAGTGTACTAGAATTACTTTTGGGTTGGTGGTGGAGGAAAGTAGGTGTTCAATTTTGTTAATGTCAATTATTATTATTATAATCTTTTTTCGCTATATTACCACTACTAACTTTTTTTAGGGTAAGGTTTAGGTGAACTGCACTAGAGTTGACACAGGACAAAAGTTGAACACATGTTCATATCATGTCAGTTCTAGTGCACTAGAGCTAACTTGTCTTTTTAAAAAAAAAAAAAAAAAAAAAAAAGCCGTAAATCCTTCCCACTGACATGTGATAATTTCTTTTTGATTTATTGTCAATGTGTACTAAAATTGTTTCAAGTTACTTAAAACTAATTTGATAGATTTTCGTGTAGACTCCCTTAAAGACATGGTGAAATTAAAAGGTGACATGTTATCAAAAGTGAGTCAAAGTCAAAAAAATAATCCAATATTTTGGAAGCAATATTCACATAAATAATGACTCCTATCACGAATTTATGAGTTTAAGTATTAAAACAATAAACTCCACTTTTACTAGCCAATGTGAGTGCAGCTCACAACTTAAGCTGAATAGGTCCAATGGGCTGGCACAGATCAGATAGCCCAAATATAACTGAGTAAAAGTCCTCTATTGTTGTTTCACAGGAGGAAAAGCTAGTAAACACGACTAAAACTTGGGTCTATGCACATAAAGAGGTTGACCTGGCCCAGCTGAGGTTACACAAGTGTAAATTAAAAGTAACAATTTAATCTGGTTACTTCCAACAATTCTCACACCCAACATAAACTCTTATAAGTCAAATTTTGAGGCAACAATGTAAACTTTCCATACAAGATTAATTTAAGATATAACAAGATCGAGCAAAAGTTAAAAGTGTTTGAACCACAAGAAACATAATATAAACAATAATCTTCACAAGTAATAGCCAACTTCTTCGAACCTGTATTTGAATTTCATTACTTGAAATTTCTTGTGATTTACTCTATTAAGATAGATCCCAAGGCCAGTCAACGTCCTGCAGATTCCAGATTAAGAAACATAAATAAAAAACCATTAAAAGAATGAAGAGGACGAAAACATGAACATGGATGGTGGGGTGGCTTAGTCTACAAGAGAGGCAAGTGAAAAGGAGCCCACCAAATAGAGAACCAATTATTAGGAACAGTTTCACAAATGGAACCAAAGGTTTGGTCTGTGGGCTCAAATTCTAATCCCATAATTTGGACTTCCCCAATCAGCAGCATAAGTAGGTTTGAGTTGCACGGTTTAACCAACTAACAACTCTAGCACCCACTCCTTAATCATATACATATATTTCTCTCTCTCTCTCTCCCTCTCTCATACCAAACTTGGGTTTGCATCATATATTTTCAACACATTAATCATTCTATCTTGCTCATAAAGCCAACAAGGTCCAATATAACTGACCCATTTTCATGTTTTCAATTTCATGCCCATAATAACAACGACATTATTCTCTTATTTATCCCAAACCTTGGCACTGTTTTCTTTAGCAAGTTTGTGAAGGGATAATGAAAGATCGTGCAGAGAGATTTGTGGTTCTTCCATTCTCCATTGGCTGCACTTCTGATGCAAGCGTTGCTCTTGGCACAACAAGTCAACCCAAGAAACCAAAACCAGAATCAAATCCTCCTGCACCAAGTATGATATATGTATCTCTTTCTCTCTTGCATTTTTGTTTGTTTTAGGCTAGAGGAATCTTTTTGCAGTGTTTGACTGCTTTTGTTGTTTGTTATCTTTTCACAAGGAAGACAAGAAGGAGAAGAAAAGTCATGTAGATCAAAATTGAAGAGTTCTAGTTTCTTGGCTCTGCCAAGGCCCAGCATAGCTGGAGGTATACAGCGAGTGATCAGGACTATCAAAAGTTTTTCTCAAATCTTTGGTAAGGGATGATTACTTGTTCAATGCTTTATCATATTGTTAATATGTGGTAACTACTAAGTAGTGATTTAATTAGGGAGGATAGAAAAGAGTTTAATTTACAAAATTGCACCATTTTTGTCCTCAAACAATTACAGGATGTCAAAATGGTTTCATTTAGCTAAATTCATTAATTTTTTTTTTAATTATTGAATATGTAAGTATAAAAACTTATTGATATCTTAATTTGATGATGAAGAGTAATAGTTATGTAGCACACGTCATAAGTTTAAATCCAATTGTATAACAAAAGATGCCGAAGTATCAATTAACTACCAATGTATTTATTTCCCCTATAAAAACCATTGGAATCTTAGGTACACACAAATGTGTACATATATAAAACACATATTGTTAAAAAAAAGACTTAACTAATTTAATAATGGTACTCTTGAAATGAATGCAATTAGGAATCTTTTTGTCTTCTTCTTAATTTTATAATGAAGAAAGTTTAGAAGCTGAGCATGGAGTTGATTCATACCATTGTTTTTCGTTTTCTGTTTTTGGCTGGTTCATCTATACATTCAACTTGTATGTTTGAGATAGCAGAAAATGATCTAGGTCATGTTTTAAAGTATTTCATACTTTTATGAGGTGGGACGTTATTCTAGAACTCAAATTTAATATTTGTTCTAGGTATGGGGGTAGGGAGACAATTATATGTTTGTTGGAAGTCCTGATGAATAGTTAGGTAGCCAACCTTGCCTTCTTAATTCTTAGCATTTAAATATCTCCAGGAGCAAGATAAGGTCAAAATTCCAGCCTATATTCCAAGGCTTGGGGGACCAAGGAAGCAGGCATCCATTAAAAGAGTGATCATTCCACCTCTTAATGTTGTGAAAAAAAAAGTAATTAAAAAAGACAAAAAAGAAGAAGAAGAAAGAGTTGACTAAAGATGAACTTCTAATCTATAATTACCAAAATTTGTTTTGTTATAATCTAAATGTGACATTATAGCCACCAACTTATTAAGATGACAGTTTCAGGTGATAGACAATCATTTTCACATAAATTTACCACTTTTATTTCCACCACTCACACTTTGTCATTTCAATAAATTGTTAAAACAGGTGTAAAAAAAGTTGTGTTCCTAAATTTGTTATAGGGTGATACATGTTAGCCAATACATAGGCATATTATTACACAATATTGGTCACCCTAAATTAAAACAGGTTTTAATTGGAAGAGGTGATCATGAAAAAGGCAGAGACGGTTTGGACCTTTAGTATTTTGCATAAAATGCTTGAGAAATTAGAATAGTTAACATTTTGACATAGAGAATTTGATCTAGGTAAATTATTGAGATAATCAGCCAAGTGCTTGAAGTCTATTGCTTTCTATTCTTTATTTGGAACAAAAAAGGTTTCCTAGCACTCCTTAAAAATACGAAAGTTTAAGAATAACTCGATAAAAGTTCTCATAAAAATTCAACTTAGGTTCTCCCCATCAAGAAAACTAGCTAGACAATACCAATGGTATAAGCCGCATTACTTTTTTGACAAAATTATATTGATGAAATAATGTATATGAACAATACAATATAAAGCCATTCAATTTCAATCTCACTGACATCATATTTGGTCTTCTTTCCTTCTTCTTTTTCTTTTTCCTTTTTCAAGTGATTGTTCTTTTTTAATATTTTCTTCTCTCACATAGCATTGAAGTTTTCTGTAATTTTTGAATTTGTTGTATTATTTTGAAGTGCTTACATGTTATATACTTTCCATGACATTTTTAGTTTACAAAGAAGAGATTGAAGAAATGGAAAAGGAAATGGAGATTGGATATCCAACAGATGTGAAGCACGTAACACACATAGGATTGGATGGGTCTACAACTACCAACCCAGTAAAGGGTTGGGAAAATCTCATAAACCCTGAAATACTTTCTTTCCCTTCAATTTCTTTAAGGCAATTCGAGCTGGCCATGGCAGCACAGACTCATGAACCTCTTGTTGTTGATCCCTCAAACTTTAGTTGAACACTTGAACATGAAATGATGATTATGATGATCTCACTCCTCCTTGTCCTCTAATAGTAGATACAAATTTGATGATTTCATTAGGTCTCTGGTCAAGACAAGTATAGTACTCTGAAAAATCACATGGGTGTTGTTCTCACTTCTTTCCAAAAAGCTAGTTAGGTGCTGAGATTATTGTTTCTTGTAGAGATTTTGCAAAATCTGATTGTAAGGATTTACTTGCATCATACACTGTTTGTCTTTTAACAGCTGGAGGGTCGTCTTTATTTAGCCTTGCATTTTTTTTTTTTTTGGTTGTTTTTAATATATAAATGATTTTGATCTATATGGTAGGATTTGGAATATGGCTCTTAAATAGCATCTATAATAAAATAGTATCAAGACACCAATAACTTTTTATTTATTTATTTAAGTATAAGTAAGATTTAATCCAAGTCATTTATTGAGAGTGACAAGAAATTTTGCCAATTATGTTAAATAAAACCCACTTGCATTCTATATTATCAGCGAGATGTTATTTGTCGGTGAGTCAAAGTTCAATTACATATATTTCGTACTAGACTAAACTTGTGAAATTTTGCTTCCATGACATTGATTGCTTCCCTTTACGAGAACCAAGGTTCAATATTCTTGTGAGGACAAAATTTGGTTACAAACTTGGTTGTAGTTAGTGACTACAACTCCTAATAAAACATTAACATGACTAAATATTTTGAAAATCTAACATATGGATTGTATGTTTTTTATGTTCTTAACACGCATGTCAAATTTCATGCCAATCAAATGCTATTTACTATTCAATTCATAAACTTATTTTTTATGCATAATTTTAGACTAAAAAAATTAAAAATTAAAAATTTAATTGATAACATAACTACAATCTTTAATCTTCTGCAAATTTCGCAGGCATGATTAATATGAGAAAAAAATATTATCCAAAGAAGAATTTCTCAAAATTTATATCCAATTAAAATATACCCCTATGAAATTATTATTATTATTATTTTTAAAATACCCCTTGGAATGTTTAAATCTTACATTTGACATATGATATTTTAGAGGATGATAAATTGATAACGGTATATATTGTTTTGTGGGACATACTTAAATCACATGAAATTAGACACAGAATTAATCTCGCTGTTGTAGCCCACTGTGTTGGGCTAATCCAATGTCAGATAGTCCATGTTGGGTATGGGGGGCTGTGTCGAGACAAGGTCAACCATTACGAGTGAAGCGGGGCTAATCCGTAATTCATATTTTATATATATATATATATATATATATATAGAGAGAGAGAGAGAGAGAGAGAGAGAGAGAGAGAGAGAGAGGGGTAAAACTTAGAGAAAATGCAATTATAATTTTAAATTAGAGTTTAATTTTGCGCTATATGTTTTAAATTATTTATTTTTTGAGGGAATTTTATTTTCTAATTTTAGAATCAAATGTGAGACCACATCATAAATATTCATCCAAGTAAATTATTGAGTATAAAAACCAAATATTCTAGAATAAATGAATATAAAAAAAAGTGTTTCACAATAACAAAAATTAAGAAGTAATAAATAAATATATAAATAAATATAGACAGTTTACATTTTATAATTAAAAATATTCTTACAAGACTTTTAAAGAGTCAACAAAATATAAAAATGGCTATTAATAATATTTAAATTATATATATAAAAATTATACTATGCATTTTACCATATATTTTTAAGTATATTCATTAAATTCATGAGATTTACAAGGTAGTGGAATATAGGAGAAGTGTAGTGTCGGTCTTCCATCTTGAATGGATATTTCAATGGCGTATAGATTTGGACAAAGGATCATATAGATATGTCTTGACAAAATGAGGGTCTAAAGTAAAAAATTAAACATTAATTTAACAATTTAACTTAAAGGAAAAAAAAACTAAATTAAATTTTAGCCTTTAATTTAACTTGCCAGAGATAAAATATATAGAAATATTCCAATTTACTAACCGCAGAAGCCCCAAAAAAATTCCCTACAAAGCTTGTAAAGGTATATTGGAAAGTGATACGGTGAATTAGACACGTGAAACCAGTATCAATAATTGATTTATTTGGGTTGTCTGTTTGTTTTAAGCGTCCATGTCCCACGTTTTTGCCCCCTTTTGTTTTGTTTTTTTTAAGTGTAGCGCTTCTTGCATTGTTCATGTCAATCAATCAGCATAGAAACAATGCTAAACATTAGTGAACAGTGCTGAGCAGTAATCGGAAAATTTTTTTTTATTATTTTCAGTTTTTAGTAAAATAAGTGGTATCCAAACGTGTACACACATATATGTATGTGTTGAAAACCAACGTCTCTTATAAATTGAGACTCGAACTGTGGTGTTAGTTACAAGAATAACACATATAATATCTACAACTTAAATATTTTGATGAACTTGATGAGAAATAGCGAGAGATGTTTTACCAAGCATGTAGACAACGACCGTGGAGGCTAAGAGAAGTGAAGGAGTAATGGAGAATAAAGCATGTAGTGAGTTTATGGAGCCACTGGAACATTTTAATGGTGAATCTAGCTAGAAGCATAAGAAATGTTCTTGCGTGGGATTAATGGTGGCTTCATGAATTTTTTCAAGGGGGTCATTAAGAAATTTAAATAAAATAAAATTTTATAGGAAAAAAACTCGAATATATCGAGTCATAAAAAAATACAAATATATGAAATTTTACAACTTCTATGAGTTTTTAAAATTTAAAATCATTATATGATAGTTCGTTATCAATTTTTATTATTCATTGTCAATGTGGCTAGGTGTGACCATTTTGTTAAATTTATATAAAATATATTTATTTTTATGCAGTTGTCATTATTTTTATGAAAATATTTTAAAATAAATTGACAAAATTTCAACTAATGTATGCAAAAATATTTTAAAGAATAAAATAAACTAATATTTTTTTTTTTTTTTTTTTTTTAAGTCAGGGGTTCTTTTAAACCCCTGAACAAGTGCCACCGCCCCTGCGTGGGATTGGTTAACAAAAAGTGAAGCTTTTGGTGAGGGATAAAAGAAATTTGGGAAGAAGTGTGACGAGAATTCAAAATGAAAGGCCTGTGATGTTAATGGTTTTTGATTGGGCTTCCTCCTCCCCTGCTTTGCAAAGCAGAGATGACTCTACTTTTGTAATCATCAAAAGCTTTTGTTGATCATTTTATGCCAGTTTTCTTAATCACACGCTTTTTTTTTTTTACTTGAATGAACGTGTATGGGTGTGCGAGCTAATTATCGTTTTTGCTGGATTTAAAGAAATGGCTATGTTTTTCTTATCTTTTTTGGTTTTATCCTGAAGAAGAAAGGTTAACACTAGATAAGGGTTACTAGGCTTCATGTTATGCTATAAGATTTTGGGTATTCAAGGTCAGGTGGAGCTACTAGAAATCTGAAAATGTAGAGATGTGATCTGTAATGAGAGAGAGAGAGAGAGAGAGAGAGAGAGAGAGGACTACTAATTCAGCTGCAATATTGACAAAAAAAAAAAAAAAACCTTATGATTGAGAGAAATAAATTTTAAACAGTGATTTTAAGAGTATGCACATTTGGCTATGACATGTTTTTTCATTCCCTTTGTAGGCGTTAAAAGTATGTGGTTTAATGATTAAATTTACCATTTTCAATAACTTAAATTTTTAGGACAATCAATAATTTAAAATGATATCAGAACAAGAAGTCTTAAGTTCAGTCCCTAATAGCTTCGTGAAAAAGGAGTTGGGCTATTTCATGAAGTGATGAATATCTCATATTTTTGTGTTAGAAAGTGCTTTACTCCAACACCTTAATGAAGAAAATGGATCTAATATGAGCTTTTGTGCTAAAGGAAAGTGCATATGTGCTGTCAAACAAATCCAGACAGAGTTACTAATGTGCTTCCAAGAGCACTTCCATAGTGGTGAGTTCACTTGTAAGTGTGGCCTTGAAGTTCAACTCAAGTTGCAAACAAAATATGGGACTGGCCCTTGTAGTGAAGTGATGTAGGACTTAAGCTCAATATTTTATGAAAAATAAATGGGTTGACATTTGTTTGGACCCAACATTTTACAACCAATAATTACATGTTATTTTCTAGCTCAATATTATAAAAAGCTAAATAATAAAATGCTGAAAAGAGAGTCCTTAACACTATATTATATATAGGAAAATATTAAAAGTATTACAAATTTTATTGCATAAATTAAAACTACAAATTGATGTGACAATAAATGTGATTGGTAAGCTTCAACTACTAATAAATAAATATTTAATATATTTTTTTAAATATTTATAATTGATGAAACATCTACTTATAGACTTGCTCTATATAGTAAATTTGTAATATCCCTAATATGAATCTTATCTATATCCACCATGTACGAGTTCAAAGTTTTGTCTTTTCATCTCATCAAAAGATCAGCTATTCTAATCCTACCTATTTGACTTTACAATGGATTTCACTATTCCATTGCAACTGATCCCCTTTACAATGAGAAGCTTATATAGACTACAAAATTTTCCACAAATATACCGCTAGCTTTTAGAAAATAATGATGGAAGGATTGGTACCCATTAGAGAATGTGAGCAAAGTCAACGCTGTGTTGTGGCCTATAATCATTTTGCTTTGACAAACACCACGATGCCATTCCTATGATCCTATCCCAAAAAAAGAAAAAAGAAAAAAGAAAAAAGAAAAAAAGAAATCATTTTGTGCTTTCTTTGTAGGCCTACACTAAATATTGTCACGTGTCTGTATATGCATATGCACATGTAAACATTGATACCATATATATAATAAAAGTTGGGTTTAGATGCCGTGGTTTCGCCACGTGACTTTACCAAATTACAGAAATTTTATTAAATTTTTAGATTTTTAAAGAACTAAAAAAGAATATTATATTACCAGGACTCTAATTCTTTTTTATCATTAAGTAGTTTATCTCTTTAAAAAAAAAAAAGAAATAAAAAACTGCTTCACGTTTGTTTCATGTAAGATTGTAGGTATAGATTAATATTATATTAATAAAAAAAAATATTATATAGTAAGCATAAAATAAAAACGGCTTCATGTAAGATTGTAGGTAAATTAATATTAGAATAATAAGGACTCTAATTCATCATCTTTTTTTTTTTTTTTTGGAGAGAGTTTCAACCTATGGCGTTTACTCCTGATGATAACTCCAAGACACCAATCAGTTTTTGGTGTAGGCACGGATTGAACCCCAGGTCTCTTATACAACCATAAGAGACTTTACCAGTTGAGCTAACTAGAACCCATGACTCTAATTCATTCTTATCTCTAATTCATTGTTATCATAAAGTAAGCGTATCTCTAAAAAAAAATGAAATAAAAAACTACAGACTAATATTAGATTAGTCAGGACTCTAATTCATTCATATCTCAAATTCAAAAAATCAGGACTCTAATTCATTTTTATCTCTAATTCATTATTATCATAAAGTAAGTGTATCTCTAAAAAAAAAAAAAACATACTGCTTCCCATAAGTTTTTTTTTTTTTTTTTGGTATTAACTTTAATGTAAAAAAAAAAAAAAATCTAATAACAATCTAGCTAATAACGTTAACTATTTTTTTTGGGATAAAGTATTTTTTTTTTAAAAACTAATATGTAATTAACCTAAACTTCTTGATTAGGTAACTTCAAGGAGATTAGAGTATTTGATTTTTACTTGGACTCATTTTCTAGGTGGAGTATGTATATATATACCCCGTTAGTTGGTGTAGTTTTTCATTCTCCAACTTATTGTATAGTTTTATTTATTTATTTAGGCTTCCATTTTTCTACCTACAATCATGTAGGTATGTATTTTTACTCTAATTTTTTATTATAATCAATTAAATACGTATTATGTATCTGTTGCCTTTTGTTTAAGCTAATTTCCTTATGATTTTCTTTTTTTGAGGGGGTAATTTCCTTATGTTTGATCTAATTCATATGTTAATGGTTTGATCCAATTTAATTATTTTGTTGTCCAATATATATGTAAGTTGTCGTAGTAAATTCCAATCATAGACTATTAAATTTACATACAATTTTGCAATCTATATTGTACTTTGTTTTTTTATAACTTTGTGGGGAGTAAAAGGACCCAGATGGGTATATGGGTGTCAGGACCCAAATCTATGAAACATGAATTTAGATACCTGATTATCTTGCTAACCTTACTTAGCTCAATAAACATAATTTATTTAAGCTTAATTCAATAAAACTCCAAATAAACAATGCTTCTGATAAACCTCTTATAATAAACAAAATCCACAATTTATAATAATCTCCAAAATATTGTGAAGTCTAAGCGGAAAATAAAAATAATAATAACTAATAATCTTTTCAAAACTCCACAAATTGAAAATAAACTCCACTATATAAAATGTGAACTACAAAACAAAGGTAACTAAAATTTAATGAGTCTTCAAGTAACACTGAAGCCGCCTACAACTTCCACGCTCTACCTTGCACCTCACAAGCGGTCCAAAGGTTCTAATTCCCAACTATACTTTAATCTGAAAATATTAATTGATGGGGTGAGCCACACATCTAGTAAGTAATTATACAGAATACACAACGGAATAGAGTCAAGCAAAGCACGAGTTTGATTTCACAATTTCACTTAATACACATATAATCATATCTTAAAGTCTTTTGGAAACACATACAAATAATTGATCAGGGCACAGTGTCACATATACACATCACATATTCTCACATACAATCCTGTGAGCGGATACAAACATCTAACCCCTGCTGGTGAGGGATTAACACATATTCTCACATACAATCCTGTGAGCGGATTTACACATATATATCTGATCAATTCTAAAAAAACACTCATTTTGAGTCACATATCACAAACAATAAAGTTTATACAACATATAATTATATATTTTTTTCAATATTAACAATTGTTCCAACAATAAAGATATATTGAATATCACCATGTCAAATTGAAACATAAATCAAAAGATGCTTGACTCTCTTAGGGAACGAATAGGAACTGAAGAGTTTATATAAATGTTTTTACAATTCTTGAATAAGTTTGAAAATCCAGTTTGCTAAAAGGAACGTCTTAAATACCATTTGAAAAACAAGAATATGATTTCGAAATCTTTGGTTTGAAACAATTTAAAGAACAAAAATCTTTTTAGAAAACTTACTTTGAAACTCAATTATTTTCATAAAATAGTTTAGTTAAAAATCTTCTTTTAAATGGGTTTTGGACATTCAAATCGTTATTTAAAATTTGAAATTTCTTTTAAAACATTATTTAAAAGCCAATTAAAATTTCTCTTTCAATAGTGTAAAAATGCTTTTTGATAAACTTTTAAAAAAATGTAAGCTTAAAAATATAACTTTGAAAATCTTTAATTTCTAAGAACCTAAAGAACAAAACTTGTGCATATTATGCATAATTACTTACCGCACTCAAATCACTCTGAAAGTCCAGCCAAAATAATCTCCAAAGAGCCTCAAGACACTCTTAAATCGGACCTATAATCAATTATGAAAATTACTCAATATCCTCTACAAAATATAAATTTTACTAAACTATAAAAATTGACTCACTAGTAAAATACTTTGCTGAACTAATGATAGCACTAATGCAAAGTAATTTATCAGAACCCAGAGGCAGCAGCTAAAGTTTTAGAGTTTAAGTTAATATACATAACTCCAAACAAGCCATATTATATATATATATCTACCATAGAAAACTTTACAACTATCCTAATATCCTAATATGTATATATATATATATATATATATAACACGGCATAGCATAAGTCCCAGAGGCAAAGAAACCACAACCGAAAATATTTGACTTCTTCTATTCATTATATATATATATATATATATATATATATATATATATATATATATATATATATATATACACACACACAAATTCAAGAAGAACAATAGCCACTTAGCCTCTTAGATAAAACCCTGACTATCTCTTCCTCTATTCTGTAGCTTGTATTATAAGATGTGGGCTTAGTGGGTAGTGGGCTGCAATAACAATTAAAAAAAAAGGCTCTGCACCTTCTAGATGCACCAGTGTTAAAGAAAATATCAAGAGCAAAGGCTGCCACCTCCGCATTAAAGGCTCTGCACCTACCTCCCTGGCTGCATTAATGGGGAAGTGACCCCTGAACAGTGAGGTGGAAACTTCTAGTCACTGTTCAAAAAGTATCAGGGAAGGAAGTATTTAAGGGGGGTAAAGGCCAAAAAGAAAGGGGGATCGGAATAGAAAAGAGAGAAACGAAGAGCTGTAACTTTTAAGGAAGAAATATCAATAATACAGAAGTGGTCCTCGGCTTACGTCCGAGGAGATATTTTCTCAGTTATCGTTTGTTATTTATATGTGTTTGTAACTCTTAGCCCGTTATTAAGTTGTCAGCACTTCTAATCTAGGTTACAAGCCCACGCTCTACAAATTTTATTGTCTAAGGCTCATTGGGCCTGAGCCCGTAGTTGTCTTTGGGTCCAGGTGCAATTGTGCACTTACAATTGGCGTCATCTGTGAGAAATCTAGTCTAGAAGGAGTTGGGATACTATGGCAGGCTTGGGTTCCCACCATGCAGAGTCACAGGGATCACAGCCAGAGGATCTTTTCGAGCGTCTTGAGCGTCGAAGGGATCGAGAGGGAAGCGTCCATACAGAATACCCCGGGGCTAGCCATACTCATGGTGGGGGCAGCACCACCCATGGGGGTGGAGCTAAAGCCATGCAGAAGGAGATTAATCGTTTGAAGAGAAAGTTACGCCGCGCCAGACGCAAGTCTTCACGATCCTCATCTAATCCTTCCTCAGAGGAGGTACAGGGAGGTAGCTACAGCTCAAGATCCTGCTCACCCCCCAGTGCAATGTCCTCTGGTGAGGAGGATGACCAGCCAGCTCGCAGACGCAAGAAGTCTCCTTCCAGGGGCTTAGGGAACAATGCTATGAGTCGAGCGTTGCACCAACTCTCCAAATCTCCGTTTTCACGGAGGATTGAGAAGGGGAGGCTCCCCAGGAGGTTCACTCAACCCACCTTTACCATCTACAATGGCC